>NW_027124284.1:11534-20568 GCF_001457755.1 Trypanosoma equiperdum | reverse complement strand
AGTGACTGTAACACAAACTCAAACTGGAGGGACCGAAACAACAACAGATAAGTGAAAAGGGAAAGAACAAAAAGACTGCGAAAAAGCTACTGAATGCAAATGGGAAGGTGAAACTTGCAAAGATTCCTGTTTTCTCGTAAATAAGAAATTGGCTTTGATGGCTGATAATTTTATGAGTATGGTAGAATTTTAGAATTTTAATGATTTTAGAGTTATAAGGATTTTTTGCACAATTTCATAAAAGCTATGAAAATATGAAAAATTAGTAAAATGTGACGTATTATTATACTTTTTGACGAAAATGTGCGATTACGAAAATTCATAAAAATATGAAAAACTTTAAAATCTTAAACGTTTTGTAAAATGAATATGATAGTGGAATACGTCTGTAAATTAGTGGGGTCAAATTGTTTGAAGGAAGAGCACTATTCTCATTTTATTTATTTAATTTATTTTACTTATTATACTTATACATGTTAGTGCTATAACAATTTTTAAACAGTAATGGCAAGGATAATGATATGTTGTAACTGTGTATATACTAATATTATTATGAGAGCATTGGTCATAGGCAAATGAAAAAGAAAAATAGAAGCACTCACGAGAATCGAAGTTGTGCAATTAAAGTGAGAGTGTGATAGAGGGAGATGGATATGCGAATCTTTAAATACAAATATGGCAATGGCCATCATTATACTCATGGAGATGATTGCATGGACAATCGGAGAGAGGTGCAGTCAAGTGTAAACAACAAATGAATTAGTCACGTATCATGCAGAAGTAGCAATAGACTATGAAAGAGAAGGGCCACAAAAAATTACAGAATAAGAGAAGGCGTAAAGCTTTTTACAAGACCTTTCTGCCGAATTTAACTCAAAATTTATAGGTAATACACCAGAGATGGCAGCAACTATATTTATTAATTTGATTGTATATTCCATTTTTTATATGTGAAGAACAGAAAGGAGATGCGAATTAAAAAAATTGAGTATGAAATAATAGTAAATTCTTATTCTCATTAGGAACATTAATAATAGTAACATTTTCGAAAAACAATATGACGTTTTATTTGGATGAAGATTTGAAGACTGAGACCACTATTGAATTACTGTAAAAAAAAGAATATAAATTAGTACGTGGAAAATGCTTAAAATAGATCGGGTACGTTCCGTTAAAAGAGCTTTTTATGAGATGACAAAAGTTTTTAATGATGCCCCCAATTTTTTATTTGTATAATGATCAGACCTTAAGAGTTGTCGTTGTTGAAAAACCAACTGCAAGGATTAATAAAGAAAAGCAAAGAAAAACTTCTTTCCTAACCCAATTTTTAATTCTTAAGCGTCGATGAAATACAGTCACACATGATGGAGAAGCAGCAAAAGCTCATTTGTGTCCCGGAGAAACGCTAGGGCTTCCTTTTTGTCACTCCGACATTCGATACAAAGCTTCCAGAAAATAAAAGAAATTAACAACCCTAAGATTTGAATTTTCAGGCATAGAAATCTGTTGGCTATCTCGAGGATTTGAAGGACTGGAATTACACTACCGTAGATACAATTGAAAGAGAACAATATGGGATGGATTTATAAGTATGATTTCATAAAGAGAACTAGGTGTTTTTGTGCAAACACTCACACGAAAATTACCAGACCTGGACATTTTATATTTAATTTAGAATTTACATCAAACTTTGCGGACACAACCACTCGTCGGAGACACAAACAGTAGAAAGAAACAAAGCTAAGCTTCAAGCTACAGCGAAGCATTTACATGATGCAAACCAACCCACTGCCGTTATTTGTTACGCTACTCGCGGCCAAAAGCGTGTCTTGTACACCTGGCGACGGGATCAAATATACTGCATGGACAGGTGCATGCCAGTTGGCGGCAGAACTCGAAAAGATACAACAAAAAGCATCCGCAATTGTAAAAGGTGACCCGACAACTGCACACGATGAGCTAAAGCAGTTATACAAAGCAAAAATAATAATAGAAAAAACTGGTGACGGCTCACAGAGCACAGAGCAGACAGCCCTTCTATCGTATTACACTCACCGGGTGCAACATGCGTTGGCCGAGCTTTCAGGGCACCCGGCACAGAAACAGCTAACAGCAATCCGAGATGCGGCACAAGCGCACGCGGCCATAGCAGAATTCGTGACATTAACGAGCCAGAGCGCCGGCAGCACTACACACTCTTTCCTCGAGGGGAAAAGACGGGGGCAATGCATTCAGAAAGCACGACACCGCCCTCTCAACCGACGCGCCGGGATGTGTGCTCGAAACGGCCGGGTTAACAGCGGCGGAACCGACAGTTACAGGATTTGATGCAGCCGGCTATCAGGGCGCCATCAAAAGCGACGACACCGACATCGCTGCCAGCGGCGGCAGCAGCGTCTGCTCTCTGACCAAAGCGAAGGCCACGAACAATATGCTAAATGCAGACACAGGACACACCATCGGAGGAACGCCAAAGTTTGCGGCGGGCATTTTCTATCTTGACGACAGCGGCATGAAGCTAAAGGGAACAGCCAAAATAGCGACCGCAGCAGATGCAGAGCCTCTACTTCATGCAGCTTATCAGGCATACTTGGCAACAAATAAGAAACCCCAAAAGTATGAGTTCAAAGACGAACTTAAACTGAAAAACGACCAAACTTTCGTATCTCTCTACAGGTCAATAGTTTTGAAGGAGAAGAACGATTCGCGAGCTCCTGAACCCGCTGTTAAACAGAAAGTAGAAGCAATGCTTGGAGGTAGCACAGTCATATCCGAAAAATACGACGGCAGTAAAACGAAAGAGCAAGTCCAAGACCCTGACGCCGATAAAGGGAAGGAAATAGCGCTAAGTGGCATCAGAAGTCTAGAAACATTGCAGAAAGTCTTGGCTTACTACAAGAACCGAAATATACAAAAGTTAAAACTACATATCACAAATTTAGACAACAAAGCAAACCAACAAACCACAAAAATAAGCGAAACAGACTCAACTTGTGAAGTGAAAAGGGTATACAAGTGCGAAAAGCCATGCAAACTGATTGTTGATGAACGCGGAAAAAAGAAGTGCAAATTGGATAAGGAATCCAAACAAAAAGCAGGAGAAGAGGCAAAAAACCAAGCAGGGGAAAATGGCAAAATTGACTCAGATAGGTGTACCAAGCACACTAAAAAAGAATTCGAACCGGAAAACAAGGATGTAAAATCATGTGAAAGAGCGGTTTGTAGTTGGATTGAAGGCGAGTTCAAGGATTACAGTTTCCTAGTCAAAAAGAAATTGACTCTGATGACTGCTGCTTTTGTGAGTTTGGTAGACTGTTTAGTATTTTCCCTCAATGTTATAACATATGCGAAAAATTATGAAATTTTCTGTTTTGAGAGATTTTGCTAATATTTATCAAGATTTGATATATTTTGACAATTTTTGTCAAATCATTGCAGGCAGCTTAAAATTTAAAATATTGAATATTTGAAATTATAGTAAAATGTGTATGAAAGTGTCCTGTAGTTTCAAATTAGTATAGTCATAGAAAATTAAAAATAAATTATATTCTAATTTGATTAGTTTTATATATTTTGTCGACTTTATGGGCAATAAGAGTAATTTAGGGTTACGAAAATAATAATAGTAGTGAAAATAATGTTACGTGTTGTGTGTTGTAAGTGTGCATATACTAATATTATTATAATTCAAGTTGTGTTGAAAACAAAGGATAATCCAAATAAAATAACTTGTAAAAATGGAACTGGCCGATGGGAGTCAGCCGTTGAGTGTGACAGGGAGTGCAAGTTGGTTATTGTAAAGAATATTGTTTTTAAAGAAAACGGTGAAAGTCAAAAATAGAAAGATGGAGATGGAATATGCGGAGTTTCAAACATAAATATGATGATGATTATCATTATACTTATGGAGGTAATCTAAGAGGACTATTATAGAAAGAGACAGGCTCCTGTGTACAAGCTGATTACTGTGTCTACACTATACCCATAGACAGTAACAGAACATTAAAAAGAAGGACCTAAAATATGGAATGAAATAACTGGATGCGCTGCAGCAGACCAAAAAATTGATGTATCAGTTTGAAAAGTAGGATTCCGTATTTTACTCAAAAGTGGATAGGTGCTACAGCTGAGATACTTTCAGCTGTGGTTCTTAATCTGATACGATTCCTAATACTTGGCCGACGAGATGGACCAGAAGAACAAGATGATCAAAGGCAGTGGATCAGTGTGAGGTGATGTTAGAGTCTGTTTCTCATTAAAAATAGTAATAATCCCGAACATTTGTTGGAAACAATAGAATATGTTATGGACGGAAGCTTACAAATAGGATTAACAATGGTTTTCCGTGAAAGGAAAAAATAATTAGTATATTGAACCTGCTTAAAGAACCGGTGTATGATTATATTAAAGACCTTTGTAAGAAGTACAGAAAGTTGCAAATAATACAACTTAATTATGCATTTGTACACTGGAAAGACATTAAGAGCTTTCAATGAAAGAGTAATTCTTTTAAAATTGTCGCTGATACAAAGCTAACCTAACGTATCGTATTAATAAAAGAAAGTTTGCAAAGAAGGCACTTTATGTTTCCAAATTTCGAGTCTCTTCCAGCTGTGCAACACGCCAAAACCATACAATCAATTTTATTATCTAAACGTCTATCGGGTCAACGAAAAAAAAGCAGCTTTACCTGGTAATACATAGTAAAAGCAAAACCTGAAACTCACTAGTCAATAGAAGAGAGTGAGAACCATAAATTTTAAATGTTTTAGATATCGAAAGTTTTCAATGATTTATAGAGATAGGGGACTGAAATGCAGCTTCATATACGACAATTCGATATATGATGGATAAAGACGGGTTGAAATTCTATAAATAGAGGAAGCTTGAAATTTGGTTTACAGAAGAAAGCGGCACCCCTCAAAAATTGGCGGCATTGCGCAAAGCAGCCTATAAAAGGGAGTGCACAAGCAGTATTGCCCTCAACAAGGAAACCATTTAAAGACACAGCGAGTGAAAATCACAAGCAATCTATTAAGAGCAACTAACTACGAATTTGAACACAGAAAATAAACCAAAAGGAAGCAAGCCGATAAAAATACAACTAAGTGGTAAACTACCGCACATTAACTGTCCTAAGGAGGGAAGAATCAACTTAACTAGTTTCTAAAGCAGTGCTTAGAAACATTGCCATTGGAGGCAGATATTTCCGCAGGAGGGGCCGGGCACAAGCTGCGTGGCTGAGAGTGTCGCAAATAGAGGGGGGGGTGGAGAGAGAGCAAACCACACAGCAGTAAGTTATTCTTCTAACTTTTCGCGGCCCTACGAGAAGCCAAGAATAATGTAAGCCGCACAACCAAGCAGGCGGTTGCAGAAACAAAGCAACCTGCGGTGTCATCCACACCTTTGCGTTTCCAACTCTAGGTCTTTACGCTAGGGGACAAAAAGAGACAATCCAAGCTTCGAAAACCCAAAGGGGGAAAAAACTAAAAAATCAAAGGTGAAAACCACTCACGGCTAACACAAGCAAAGAACCAGCTATATTCAAAGGCTCCAGGAAACAGTAAACGAAACAGCGATGTCTACAGTCTTATTAGCCACGGCACTGGCAGCAATAATTTTACGAGAGAAAGCCGACGGCACAAAAGGAAACGGCCTGAAGCAGAGCGCGTGGCAGCCACTCTGTAAAATATCAGAAGAACTGAACAAAGTAGGACCTAACGCGGCGGCACGCTTAAGCAAGATCGCAACCACGGCCGAAGACCAAAGCAATACGGCGGACAGGCTGACGGCTTTTGCTATGCTGACGCCAGACGTCAACGAAGCGAAAAAAGCTGTAGCATTAGCCGGCCTCTTCAGGCAGCTGGCCGCTGAGAACCTACAATCGCTCAGCGGTCAGCGAGCAACGAAAACGGCCATCAGCGCCGTAGTGGAAAACAGCTACAACAAAGGACGAATAGATGAAGCACTAACCCTACTGAGCCTAGCAAAAAACGGAGGGAACGGATGTCTAGTGCAAGCAAGCGACAATAACGTAGCAACAGTGGCCGGTAACGCAATAGGCGGCGTACAGTGCAGCCGAAAACTGACGCCACCGGCAACAACAGGCTACGCCGCCTACGACGGCATCATCGGCCCTGAGGGGTGGCTGACAGCGCACGCGACAACTGGCAACACAGACCTATCCGACACTACGGGGAATAAACAGTGCGTACCACTAAAGACACACACCAACGGCTTAGCGGCCGGCGACATAGGCGCGGAACTGCCACTAGCTCACGGACTGCTAACAGTTATCAATAGCGACAGCGGGATCAAAACAGAAACAGTCACAAAAGGCGAAACTACAAGAACCACCAGAGGCAACCAATGGCAATCAGCTTACCATGGCCTAAAGAAAATAGAAGCACTAGAGAGTGCTATAGCGACTAATGCAACAGAGAATGCAGAAAACCAGGGTGCACTCCAAGAGGTCATCAACCGCGCAGACACCAATAAGGACGAACTACCGGCCAGCAAACCTGCAAACTTGGTACTAACTTTATTCCCAAAACCAGCACACGACAACATAGCAAAATTTATAGGCGCGGTAGAAGAAACAAAACTAACAACCAAAATAGCAGGCATCAAACCGGAAACAAAGCTCAGAGACGTTCTGCCGGGGACGCAAATAAGCGCGCTAACAGCCGCTCTACTGCTACAGATGCGACAAAATATTTAAAACCTGAAAAAGCAACAAAATAACAACGCCAGAGCAGACAACCATGCAAATGCAGACATTTGCGCTAAAATTGATGACCGAAAAGCATGCGAAGACAAACCTTATTGCAGTTATAACGAAACAGAAACCGACACAAATAAAAAGTGCCAATTCAATGAAACAAAGGCCTCTAAAAGTGGAGTACCTGTAGCCCAAGCTCAAACTACAGGAACAGAAACAACAACTGATAAGTGTAAAGATAAGAAAAAGGATGACTGAAAGGCTCCTGAATGCAAATGGGAGGGCGAAACTTGCAAAGATTCTAGTTTTCTCGCAAGTAAGGAATATGCTCTGAGTGTGGTTGCTGCTTTTGTTAGTTTGCTATTATTTTACAATTTTAAAGATTTTATGAAATTTATAAAATATATAAAAAGTTTTTAATTTGAGATAATTTGTTGAATATAATATAATTTATCACTTTGCAATAAAAATTTGAAATTATTAAAAAATCTAAAATATGAAAATTTTTTATCAAAGCAAAATATGGGTGCAAAGTATTAAAGTAATACGGTATCAAAAATAAGTACCATTCAAAGTTTTTCTAATATAACATATTTTTTAATTTTATAGATTTTAGTTACGTTTGTAATAATAAGAGCAGTAATGATAATAATGATGATGATGATAATGATAAGATAAGAGCAGTAATGATAATGATGATAATAATAGGAAAGAGTGTTGTGAGTGTGTATATACGAATATTAAAGGGACGGTGCCGGGCTCGGCGTCAAACCGGCTAATTGTCACGGCACACCACTGCTTCGCACCGCGTTGCTCTCCCGTGTGACGTTTCTCCTAAATTTCTAACGACCACAAGCTTTGCGCGAGTAAGCCTAGAACAGCGAGCAATGCTAAAACGAAGTGCGCTCGTCTTTCTTTGGCTGGCCACAGAATTCCTTCAAATAGTTGGCAACAATGAAGCGTTCAAAGAAGCCGCGGGAGCCAAGTTTTGTACGCTTTCAAAAAGCCAAAAGGCGGTTTCGAAAGAAGTTGCAGGAGGTCTCGTCAACAACATCGATGTACTCACCAGGCTCAAAGGCTTTGGGACCAAGCTTTCGCTACTTTTAGCGGTTGAAAGCCATTTCACCGACGCGACAGCCTTGTTACTTCACGTCAACAACATGCTAACAGAGGCCGTAACGCTTTTGTTGCGTGAAATGGCCGCACTGGCGGTAAATGGTGCGGCGCAAGTAGCCTATGCAGCTGGGCGTATAGACGAAGTAGGCACGTTATTGATACAAACGGAGCACGACGGCACAGGAAGAAATACATGCATCGAGGCGACCTGTGGCAACACACTAAACCCGACGACTAAACAGGCTTGTCGCTCGACGGAGTTCAAGGACACGGAGCAGGCAACGAACGCGATAGCACCAGCAGCGGCATCAGAAGTACCGGACAACGGTGAACTCAAAGGGACCGCCAAGGCGTGCGTGATAACCAAAGACAACGGCGGAGGCCTAGTATGTGACACGAATACTTTCGACCTGAAGCTCATAGACGGCTACTACACGCGCACAAAAACACAGCAGTGGGGCAACAACGAACGCATAAAAACAGTAGAAGACTCAGCAGCCCTGAAGCTCGCGAAAGAAGTAGCTTCAGCTTTAAAGGATTTGCTGGAGAAGCCTCAACTAGGAGGCATTCCGAGCGACGAACAAACCCTCACCGCATTTATCAACAACCCAAATATACAGGAGAAGATAGCGCAATCATTGAAAGAAACCAAACAGCTATCAGAAACTGCGGGCGCCACAGAACTAGCGGCAAAGATAAACACGATTTTCGGCAACCCACTCGCCAAAGGGACTCGGCCATTTGCTGCTGAAGTGGCGCACAAACAGTTTCAAAGTTGAAGCCGGAGCGGAACACAACAAATTGAGCTTATTCCAGCTAACACCTAAGCAGGCAGTACAGCTAACGGCGACAAAGGTAGCTGCCTTAGAAGCAGAAGCAAAAAAACCGGCAAAAGTTGAATGCCCAAACCTTTCAAACGGTAGAGAACAGTGCAATGCAATCGATAAACAAGATAAATGTGACGAGAATCCACAATGTACATGGCACAAAACAGTCAAGGATGGAGACAAAAATTGCCAATATAATGAAACAAAAGCTAAAGAAAAGGGAGTGACTGTAACACAAACTCAAACTGGAGGGAGTGAAACGACAACAGATAAATGCAAAGATAAGAAAAAGGATGACTGCAAAAATCCGGATTGAAAATGGGAGAATAATGCTTGCAAGGATTCCAGTTTTCTCCTAAACAAAAAATTT
>NW_027124284.1:6215-11524 GCF_001457755.1 Trypanosoma equiperdum | reverse complement strand
TCTGCTGCATTTGTGGCCTTGCTTTTCTAAAAAAATTTCCCCCTTTCAAAAGAACTTTGCCGTTTGATATATTTTAACACCTAAAATCAGCGAAAAAGGTATGTGTTTGTAAAAAAATTCTGATTCTGTAAATTATTTCTGAGAGTTAAAAAATTTTCTCCTTTTTTCTTTTTTCTTCTTGAATTTTTTGAATTTTATTTTTGTGCAGGTAGGTAGGTAGGAAGTGGTAGAGGGGTTAGTTATTGAGGCTTTCCCTGGTTAGGATGAGGCTTAGGATTAGGCTTAGGGATATTTGCTTAGGGCTACTTTTTCTCTCTTGCTGATTTTTTACGACATGCGGCTTCTTTTTAGTCTTTTAGTGATGCAGCGGCTCTTTTTTTTTAACCCCCACCAGCGCTTCTTTTTTTTTAATTTTTTTGAGCGGACACTATTAAATTTTCGGATTTGATATTTTTAATGCGCGCTGCGTCGGTGGCGGCGAAGCCATAAAGGAGAAGCAAAGGAAAACAAGAAAAGGCGCACATTTAGTGACGATGGCAAAAAGGAGGCAGTAAAAGAAGCAGAAAACAAGAAACAGCAGTGAAAGATGGGAAAACTAACTGCAAAAAAATGACAATAAAAATGATTTCGAGGCAGAAAATGAGGGTTTAGCAGCCAACGCACCACGTAAATGTAGATGGATAAATTATATTGATGGTACAGGCAAGCTTCCCAAGCTGGAGTGCCGCTCTTCCAGTTTTCTTGTAAATAATAAAATTTTCTCTGAGTATGGCTGCTGCTTTTGTGAGTTTGGTGGAATTGTAGATTTTTAAGGATTCTTGCTCAAATTAAAAAAATTTATAAAATATTACTACATAGAAAGAATTTACTATAATTAATAAATTTCTAAGATTTAATATATTTTAACACTGTTTGAAAAGGATAAAAAATATAACAAAATGTAAGGGTCAAGAAAATGTAAAAATTTGGTATCAAAGTCGCATTTATCTGTTAAGCAGTAGGCTGATAGGGTATAAAAGTTAGTGACATTCTAATATGTTTTTTTCATGGACATTAAATAGGTTTATAAGAATAACGAGAATAAAGAACATTAAAACAATGTTGATAATAATAGGAGAGTGTTGTGAGTGTTTATATACTGATATATAATTGGAGTGGTAGCGACTAAGTGATCCGACAAAAATGGAAGCAGTTAAAAGAATGGCAAGGATTCAATTAGTGTAACCGAGTAAGAAGAAGAAAGAGTAAGGGATTAAGAGGAACAGAAAGAGATATGTATATGGATAATGAACTGTTTCAAACACAAATATTTCTTCGTGTATCATTATTCAAAAAGATATGGTGAAGGGTAAATGAGGAAAGGAGGCAGACTTCAGTGTATAAGCTAAATGGGACTGTTATATAACCCAAAGTAGAGGCAAAAGTGATGGAAAGCAAAAAATGAAACAAAATACAGAATAAAGATATAACACGCAACGAAACAACACAAATTAGATAAAAATTATACGGGAGAAGACAGTGCCTTACATTTCATACACAAATTAATTGAAGCTGATGCGTCGACGGTGGTGGTAGTGATTTTTAATCTGGTAGATTACGCAAATGTTAAGCAATGGACAGAGCAGACAGATATTAATAGGATGATTATGTGTTGTGAATAGTATGAACAGTGTGGCACTAGAGAAATAGGCCGAGTGAGGTTATTATTAGGTCTTAAAAAGGTAATATAGGGTATACAAATATGCTTCAGAAAACGGATATATATAAGTGTACCAGCTGGATGTCAAAAGACAAAAAACTTAATTTCAGATCATAACGATAAGCCAATGAAACAAAAAGACACAAATTAATCCAGCTTCCGAGAAAGAAAACGAGAGCAGCTCAGGCACTGGCGGCAGGTGCCGGATGTAAACCACATACTTTTTTCAGAACAACTGAGTAGAAAATGTAACCCAGGAAAGATCCCCCATAAACGACTAAAATCGCAAAAAAAGTTGCTGACTTCTACAGAAAAATAAAAAAATAATGCAAGTAGCTGCGATTGTCCTACTTTTTTCACAGTAATGTCAGCAGCAGTCATTTATCGCATTACAGACCCTTCAAGCGTCACGGCGGTGAAGAGCCGGTGCAAAGAGATATACTTTAACCAACAGCTCATTGACCACTTCGAGCAGCAGATCAACAATGCCAGGACCATACTAGACGCATTAAACGCGGATATTAATTTGTTAGATTTGTCCGCAGCCACTTAACAAAGTGTGAAAAAGTCGGCGGCGTACACTGTGGTCAAACCGCTAACGAGCTATCGAGCTCGGAAGCAACTAGAAAGTCCGAACAAGCACGCCCCCATACTGCAGCAGGCGGCTCAGACACTGCGGTCACGGAACACAGCAACAAAGGCACCGTTAAAGCTACAACCAACGTCCCTACCGCATACAACACCCAGAGATTACAAAACCGGCGACGGCATCGAAACCACGGGGCAAAGCTACCTTCACCAAATAGCGGCAAGAGAAAAAAGTTGAAAAAAAGCAGCTAACCCGGAAAAACAAGCCGAAACGATCTGCTAAGCCGAGAATTCAGCACCGGGGAGCGAGAAAGTAGCCGCCGCGCAACTGCACACAATGAGAAAAATCAAAGAAACAGAGGCCACAGAGTTAAAAATGCAGTCAATAACACTAGACATCACGCTAATAGGCACAGCGGGGTAGCGTAACTGACAACCAAAAAATTCACCCGGGGCATGTGTCAGCAACGGAAAAGCCCAATACCCCATGCTAGCCAAGATGAAACTGTGGGGAAAGTGCCAAATAGTCTGGTCCCCACAGCCAAAGCGATATGCAGACACTATTCTCATGAAAGGAGAGTCCGGAAAGGTAGCCTGCAAAGAATTCACAAGAGAGGACACGCTTATAATAACAGCTGAACAGACAGCAGCAGAAATTTGCAGGGTACGCAGTGTAACTATAGCTGTAGAGAAACGAACCAGCAAATAGTCAACATCAACTCTTAAAAAGACCCCGACATGCAGAATATAGCGATGCCGATCCGAAAAGAGCCAATAACCCAAGAAAAAAATGATAAGACTAAGAAAGAAGCAGTAGAAGCGATATTCGGTGGAGCACCGGCAGATATAAAAAAACACTTCATAACACCATTATCAGCAGAGAAAATAAGTTACAAAATTGGGAAAGCAGAGACCAAAGAAAGTATTGAAGGTTTAGTTGTAAATTAAAACATCGGCTATGCAATAGCAGCCGCGTTCATGCCCAAAAGCAGCAAAGAGGAAACAAAAGATTACTCCTATAAGAAAACAGATTCAGGAGATCAAAAAGAAGAGAAGAAATTTGGGGATAATACTGGCAAACCTTTGTGCGGCAGAATTCTAAATCAGACTTCTTGTGAGGAAGAAAATCTGAGTGAAACAGAACACTGTGGATGGAAAGGAGAAAATAGTGATGGGTATGATAAAAGAACTTATAAATGCCGTGATTACAGCTTCCTTGCCAATAACAAATTGGTTCTGAGTATGGCTGCTGCTTTTATGAGTTTTGTAGCATCTCAAAATCTTAAAATTATAAGAGTTTTGCTCATTTTTATGAAAGCTATGAATATTAGTTAGAATTCTAATGGTAATAACAATGATGATATTGATAGGAGTGTATTGCGAGTGTATATATTTTAATATTGTGATGAAACTTGTAAATACAGAGTGAAAACCCAAAACAGAGAAGAAGCACTTAAAATAATGACAATGGTGCAATGGAATTAATTGAGGGGGAGAGGGGAAATGGAATATGCGCAGCTTCTCACACAAATATTACGATGGTAATTATTTTCATATGAAAATGATGGATAGGACAATGAGACAAAGATATAAACCATTGTTGAGGCCAAATATCTCCGCTGCGTTGTCTTATAAAACAGTGACAGAAGAAAAAGAATAATAGAAAATACTAATTGATAAACTTGGAACAAAGACAATGAAGATGAAAATAGTAGAGAAAGAAATTGTGCGCCAAATACCAATCAAAAATGGATAGATGAACAACGGAAATTATGTTGGAGACTATGGGTTTTTAATGTAAAATCCTAATATCCATCTGTGCTTAAGCAAAAGGAGGAGAAGTAAAAGGAGGAATTGTAACTGTTATTTAACGTTGAATCTTTTTTCATCGGATATAGCAATAATGGCCAACGTTTGTGACACATTATAATGTTGTCAGGAGAAATACTTTAAAACTAAGAACAATAATTGGTTAAATGAACAGTGAATGAAAGATCAATACGATAAAACTTCACAAACGTGTAAGTATGCGGAGGTATAGACACTATTTCTATGATATACAGATGGTCAAAACACACACTGTCGCCCCTACCCTACTGGCTCACTGTAAGGACTTTGTACGGATTCGAGTCGCAACTAATTCAGAAAAGAATGCACGCTGCCGAAGCGTTGCTGAACCATGTCAGCAACCTTCGAAGCAAAATATTTCACTCAGGGCCACAATTACACGACAATAGGCGAGAGAGACCGACAAGTATCTGAGATCACACTGCACAATCCTCAAAGTCATGAGTAAAGTATAAAACTCACCGTTATATTGTTGAAGCAGGATATAAACAGCAGAGATTGGATTGCAACAGCAACTCACACCGACCATAAGTGATAAACGATATGGAGGTCGAGTAGTTTCAAAGCAGAAGCTAGAGCAAGAGGACTTTTCTGTCTGCATAAAAGACAGGAATGTTTGTGGATTTGAACAGAAATGGCATAGAATATTGTAAACGATTTTAAATTAGAAGCAAGGTTTATAATAACACAAAAGAACTGAGTTAGCTCATTTTAGGGGGCTCGTTTTATAAAAATCCATTTACAATAGCAGCACCGTGACGGTCCTTCTTTTCAAAAGCCTCAATAGAAGGTAGAAATGTCTTTTTCAAGAGCAGTCGCAACTGCAGCTTGGCTAATAGCCGTTGCTCTGCAGGCGCCAACAGCAGTTGATGCAGCCGCGGACGAAAGCGCAGCAGCACATCGTGCTATGAGTCGCCTTTACAGAGTAGCCGCCGGCACTTGGACAACACCAACATTTGAGCTGACGGCAGAAAGTACCCGGCTCCTAATAAATGCGGCCAACATGTCAGTAGCTCCGCAAACGTGGCAATATTTATTCTCAGATGATGACAAAACTAACGCTTATGACACGTTGAAGGACGACGCAAAGGAGCTGGCTGACAGACTCGGCGGCAAAGCAGCGTGGGATACATGGCGGCTCGACAAAAAGAATATCAAAACCCTTAAAATAGGA
>NW_027124284.1:5100-6205 GCF_001457755.1 Trypanosoma equiperdum | reverse complement strand
AGTATGTATATACGAATATTATAATAAGAGAACAGTGAAAAGTAAATGAACTGAAATAGCAGATGAACCTTAAAATTGTAAGCAAAATGAGAGCGGGTGAGTGAAAGACTGTGAGAGTTCACGACTAATAATGTTAAAGCAAACGCCTAAAAATAAGCAAAGAGTTTGGAATATACGTTATGCGAGCTCAAAACACAAAAAAGACGATGGACATCATTGTACACTGGAGGATAATAGATAATACAATGAGCTGTAGAGAATGTCTACGTTTTAAGTCGAATATATTCGCTATTTCTTCAACAGAAACAAGAAATGAAAGTGGAATGCATCTAAGAGCATCATTGCCAATATGATCTCAAGAACTGTCCGAAGAATGCATTATTTACAGTAAAGGCATTAAAATTAATATAACTTTACAAAAAGCATGGAATTGATCTGATAAAAGATGTGAAATTTGTCTAAATGCTTGCGGTTCAACAGAATTAATTGCTTTGATGGAGGCATGTGAGCAAAAAATATATCTAATGGTAGCACAAAACCTTGTGCTAACACACAAACAAGAACAAAATTTTGAATCACTACAAGCAGCAGGAACAATGCGCAATGGCAAAAAAAAAGTACACGAATTAAAATGTTATTGCATCATGAAATACTGCAGGAAAAGGAACTTTTAGAAGTCTCTATACTCAGTTGAAGTCGCAAAGGTATTATAAGTGGTACGTGTTTTTGTTGTTGTCTAGAAAGAAAGCATGCTGACGTCTAAAATAAATGTTGAGTAGCAGAATTAAAAGATTAGAGACAGTGTTGCCTATAAGAATGTTAGCAAATGGAACATAACAGCCTTACACCAGAAATAAACATTTATCTTCCATACGCATATGCTATGTTTGCAACTTTCTGTATCGTCAGGTAGAGGGAATATAATAATAGTAAAAAGTTGAGCTTAAAGAAGCAGTTGAATTGATTTTGGAAACAACTCGTTGGTTTTATTAAAGATACTGTCCCCACAGTCGGTGCATGTCCATAGAAAATGAAAAAAAGATAAGCAGCCATTTACGCAGCTGATTTATCTGAGCTAATGGCACCCGCTATAACTCAGAAACTG
>NW_027124284.1:4964-5090 GCF_001457755.1 Trypanosoma equiperdum | reverse complement strand
ACTTAAGCTCAAAATAGCCAGCATAAATGCTACGTGGGAGTTTCTTATGCAGAAAACGACCGCGTAGAAACGTCTGAAAAAAACAGAGCTAACGCGCAGCCAAAGACAAGTGGCTTTGCAAAAAAA
>NW_027124284.1:2328-4954 GCF_001457755.1 Trypanosoma equiperdum | reverse complement strand
CGACCACATATCCATAAATAGAACAGATTCTGCAACAAACACTCAATTTTAACCCAACCCGGATAAGCAAAAACACCACAATTAGTAAATGAGCCAATACTCAAAGGAATGATGATTACAGACTGTTGAACGCCAATATACTTAAGCTCAAAATAGCCAGCATAAATGCTATGTGGGAGTTTATTATGCAGAAACCGACCGCGTAGAAACGTCTGAAAAAAATAGAACTAACGCGCAACAAAAGAGAAGTGGCTTTGCAAAAAAAAAAAAACAAACAAACAAACAGAATTCTTTTAATGTCTTAAAGACCGGATATGAGCAGCAGCAACGGAGTCTACATGTGTTGTCAAATCCGCTACTGGCGAGCTTAAGCCCGGGCCAAAATTTAACTAAGAGTTCTTTAATGGATTACTTTGCATGGCGAAAGACAGTAAACCAAAGAAACAAATATGCTAGTCAGTGCCATGGTTTCTTCTATTCCTCCACAGTACCGGGGAGCGGCCAAGGGGATACGCCAACGAGGCCAAAAACCTAGCAGAGCTATATTCCCTATGCGACACTGTAAACTTGGGGCAGGCAAAGGACACATCCTTACCGGCTGGCCGAAGTGTTGACACAAACAACAAAATAATAGGCGACCTTAACATGGCACTTGCACACCACGAATCGCAAAAGGACTCGCCCACAAAGCAAGCGGCTGCGGACAGCTAACCGAACCAAAATCGACGCCGACAACTCGCCAGCATACTGAGTCCTCCGTCAGCGACCAAGGCGATGCATATAGTTCACAGTGACCTCTATAACTCGCCGCCACCCAGGCTCTGGGCCGGCAGCCCAGAAAAATCAGCCTGATCCCGACACCTAGCACGCCCGACAGGCAATGGGTAATAGGGACAACGGCCCCTGACAGTTTTCGGCGCGCGCAACAGACAGCCAAGCAGCAACCGCCGCTAACTGCGCTAGCTTCAGATACCACTGGCCGACAACGAAGCTGGGCCCAAATAGAGCTGATACACAGCAAAAGCAACCAATAACACTAAGCTCAGTTTGCTCAAAAGGCTCCTCACACCAGCGACGGCAAGGCGCTATTTGTGCAATAAGCAGCACCAAACAACCCAATGTTGGAAGCGGCACGCCAAAAGTATCGGAGGAGCAGTCTTTTTGGGTAAGTGGGAACAACCGACAAACTAGCAAATAACTGACATTGACTATAGCGTCGAGCCTATGACTGATGACCGGCTTATATAAACAGCGGTATTTTCGACGGCCCTGCCAACAATACGACCCATATTAAAGGATAAAACCACTTAAAAACCGCAGTAAGTGATAAAAGATAAATCACTGCAGCCTCATCATTACAACGAACCTGAAGACCCGCAGCGCTCAACAAAAATGTAAAGAAAGAAGGAACGCAGTTTCTCTAATTGAAACATGAAACAAATGAACAGTTTTCGAAGAGATAAGAAACAAGTCAAACATATGCAGCCTTAAAAGCAAGGGCTCGTACCCGAAATAACCAAAACAAACTTGTGTCTGAACAGCATACCCAAGCCGACGGCACTGAGCGCAGCAAAGACAACTTTCAGGCAACATCCGACGAAGGACATAACAATAGCAGCACCGTGACAGTCTTTCTTCTCAACAGCCTCAATATAAGGTATTAATGTCTTTTTCAAGAGCAGTCGCAGCGGCAGCTTGGCTAGCAAGCGTTGTTCTGGAGCCGCCAACAGCAGTTGAAGCAGCCGCGGACGAAAGTGCCGCGGCACATCGTGCTATGTGTCGCCTTTACAGGGCAGCTGCCGGCACTTGGGTAGCTCCAGGACTGCACGCAACAGCGAGCAGTATCCAGCTGCGAATAAGAGCGGCCAACATGTCAGTAGCTCCGAAAACGTGGCAAGGTTTATTCACAGACGATGACAAAACCAACGCTTATGACACGTTGAAGGGCGCCGCAAAGGAGTTGGCTGACAAACTCGGTGGCAAGACAAACTGGGACGCCTGGCGGCTCGACAAAAAGAATGTCAAAAACTTTAAAATAGGTGAAGAAGATACATCGGACTACAAAAAAATACGCGACAAAACACAGGCCGAAGAGTGCTCGCGGCAGCTACATCTGCTAGTTCACCAAGCCGAAACTTTAGCAGACAAAGCCAAGCCGCTGAGTGAATTTCTAGCCGATGACAAACAAAACAAAATAAAAACATATCTTAACGCGGCACTGTATGGCGGTGATGGGGCGCTAACCAAGCCAGAAGCGGGCAAAACCACGGGCGCCACATCCAGCTTCGCTGCTGCTTGCAAAACGTCAAATCCTCGGCTTTCAATCGCCGGTGATTTTTTCTGCTTGTGCGGGCACTCGAGCGCCAGCAACGGCGAATGCTCAAAAGAGTACACGCCAACCTCAACCAGCGTTAGCGCAACAGCAATGGCTACCGACTGGGAAACACTGCGGGCAACTTGCGGGGTCACACTACCCCAGACTGCGACTGCAGAAGCCATCATCAGCGCACTGACAAACTGGGAAGCGGCGCTAACACAAAAGACCGACGGCGGGAACACCCGGGTTTACCTAGGCCACTCGGCAGCCAACACCGGCGAAGACTGCGACGGGTCAGACACAAAAACG
>NW_027124284.1:1483-2318 GCF_001457755.1 Trypanosoma equiperdum | reverse complement strand
TTTCTAACAGATGACTCAAAAAACAAAATCAAAACATATATTAACGCGGCACTGTATGGGGGCGACGGCACGCTAACAAAACCAGAGGCTGGCAAAACAACCGGCACCAGCGGCAGCTACGGCACGGCGTGCACCAACTCAGGGAACAGGCTTTCAATTATCGGTGATTTTTATTGCCTGTGCGGCGGCAGCGGCGCGAGCCAGGGAGAGTGCTCAAAGGAGTACGCAGCTTCAACCGTAAACGCCGACGCCTCGGCGATAGCGGCAGACTGGGACAACCTAAGGCAATCGTGCGGCCAGCATGCTCCAAACCCACCATCACCAGAAGCCATACACGCAGCTCTATCGAGCTGGGAAGCAACGCTAACTCAAAAAACACACGGCGGGTCCAACACAAAGGTTTACATGGGGGAATCAGCGGACGCCAACGGCGACGACTGCGACGGCTCAGGAACAAAAACATGCGTTTCATACACGAAGTATTTCGTAAAAACCAGCGGCGTTGACATTACAGAAATACCATGGGTCAAGAAACTTTCAGACGCCGCTTCAGCCATCACAGAAGCTAGACAAAGAGAAAGTGAGCTGCGAGCCATACTGCACCAACTAGCAGCTGTTGAAGCAGCGGTCAAACTTACATACAACGCCGCAGCAGCAGGCACCCTAGCGATCACGGCACCACAGAAAACAGTACACCAACATCAAGCGACGCAACAGGCAACAGAAATAGCGGAGGAATGCCACAAGCATGACAATAAAAATGCTACCTGCCCCAGAGACAAATGCACTTACGATGAAAAAGCCAACAAATGCAATCCAAAAATGGCAGTAGAGG
>NW_027124284.1:1407-1473 GCF_001457755.1 Trypanosoma equiperdum | reverse complement strand
CTGCACCAACTAGCAGCTGTTGAAGCAGCGGTTCGCATTACATACAACGCCACAGCAGCAGGTAGA
>NW_027124284.1:922-1397 GCF_001457755.1 Trypanosoma equiperdum | reverse complement strand
CCCCAGAGACAAATGCACTTACGATGAAAAAGTCAACAAATGTAATCCAATCAAAACGGCAGAGGGATAAGAAACACCAGTAACAGGAAAGCAAGCGGTGACCGCAACAGAGAAATGCAAAGGGAAACTAGAACCCGAATGCACTAAGGCTCCTGAATGCAAATGGGAGAATAGTGCCTGCAAAGATTCCACCATTCTAGTCAACAAACAATTCGCCCTCAGTATTGCTGCATTTGTGGCCTTGCTTTTCTAAAACAAAATTTCCCCCTCTTTTTAAAAGAAATTTGCTAATATTTTTGCTACTCTGATATATTTTAACACGTAAGTTCACCGAAAATAGTGTGTTTTTGTAAAAATTCTGTTTCTGCTAATTTTTTTGTTTTCTGATAGCTAATTTTTTCCCCTTTCCCGTTGAATTTTTATTTTTGTGCAGGTAGGTAGGGTGATCGGGTTCAGGTGTTTCGGGTTAGGGTTA
>NW_027124284.1:521-912 GCF_001457755.1 Trypanosoma equiperdum | reverse complement strand
TTGTAAGTGGGAGGGTGAAACTTGCAAAGATTACAGTTTTCTAGTAAACAAACAATTCGCCCTGATGGTTTCTGCATTTTCGGCCTTGCGTTTTTAATTTTTCCCCTCTTTTTTAAAATTTTTCCCTCAATTTTTTCCGTTGCTGAAATTTTTGCTAAAAATACTTGCTACTTGAAAACTTCTGATATATTTTAACACCTAAATTCCAACGAAAAAATTGAGCTGTGTTTGTAAAAAATTCTGATTCTGTGAAAAATTTTTTTGTTTTCTGGCAACTAAAATTTTTTTTCCTTTTTAATTTCTTTTTGAATTTTTTTAATTTTTGTGCAGGGAGGTAGGGAGGTAGGTGGGTGGGCGGCTTAGGGTTAGTGGGTTTGGCCAGGGTTTTTTC
>NW_027124284.1:0-511 GCF_001457755.1 Trypanosoma equiperdum | reverse complement strand
CCTTTATTTGTTACTTTTTTTGCTTTTGTGAAAGTCAACTCTGTATCTTGAGGTATACTTTTTTTTCAAACTTACTTTTGTTTTTTGCAGTCTTTAATTAAATAATAATAAGACGTTTTTTTACAGTGTCGCGTGGCAGTTCCACTGCGGCCTCTCTGTGCTTTTGAGGAAAGGTAGGGGCAGTCGAACGATATTTAGCAGAAACACATGAGGCCAATTAGGCAGCAAGCTTCAGCGGCGCCTGCATACAGCAACCGTTACATAACAAACAAACGTACACAGCAAATAACTGAAAATGGGAATGGGAGAGCGAGACAAAGAGGGGGTGAAAACCCAATGATGGAGAAGCTCAGACAAACACAGCAGGAACAGGTGGGACTGCAGGGACAGCAGACCCTAATTGTGGCCAGTATGCTGATCCAGAGAAATGTGCCAAGGCGCCAGGCAAGCCTACGGAGGGAAAGAAATCTGTTTTCGGATGGATTGATTTCATTGATGGACAGGGAAAAGT
>NW_027124772.1:5382-7440 GCF_001457755.1 Trypanosoma equiperdum | reverse complement strand
AAAAACGCTTTTAAAGTTAGCTTTGGGTGTGGCGGTCGCGGAATAGCGCCTCACCGGGAATAGCGAAAATGCCAAAGAGTCCAGGGATATGTGTAGGCTCTATAAGTCTCGTTCGCCAACGGAACCAGAGTTTGGATCAGCAAATAGACCGGTGATGCGGCACAAACTCTACAACAGGCAATGAAAGCAACAATCGCCGAGCCAAACCATATAAACGCAACCGTCATTGACGGTACTGTCGAACAATTACCCAAAAAGGCAAGCTACAGCTTGATTCTGGACGAGGTTGAACGGCAGTCCGACTACCAAAGCATGCTTTGGTGAAGGAACTGATTACGAACGAATCCAATTCGCGTGGAAGGCACTAATGGAAACAAAAATAGCGATTTTGATGAAACGGCTGAAGTTACCGCTACCAGCTGTCAAAGGAAGAAACTGCGGCAAGCAATGAGACACCTGTATATCAGCTCCCAGCATATCAAGGAAACACAAATGGCAAAGTGTCACTGCACAACAGTAAGCGAACTGCAGTACACGAAGCCATCCAACTGCCGCTACACTGCAAACATAGAAAGATTTGCCGAAAAAAAACTGAATACTGTGCAAGCAGAAGAAAGTAAACCAAATGTTTTTAAGGGGACATGGAGAAAAAATGTCAAGAAATTGAAAAAGAGGTCAAATACACAAAACAAATCACCGTAAAAGGCATATTTCACCCAAAAGCGAGTGCAATTAGCTGGAAAACGTATAATGAGCGCTGTTTACGACGATATAGAGATGTGATGCCGAAAGCAGGACGAAGAGGTGACAGCAAAACAACTCCGCTGCAAATTCTTAAGAATGATTTGTCTCAAACGAAAAGAGGCATAGCACATGCCATAGATAAACGAAGAAAAAAAAGGAACTCTGGTTTTTAAGAAGATGAACTAATCACTGGGGAATATTATTCATTGTTGAGTTACACACGTCGAATTGTCTGTCCACTAAAAAGCACCAGAGCCGATAGGTGCACAATTCTCACCTATTCAACTTGCCTTCAACAAACCAAGAAGTATTACTAGCACAAATTCGGTTGCTGTGCGATACTAATTCAGAGAAACGGAGTTTCAAGGAAGCTATAAGAGGGAACAAACAGAATTCTAGGGATCACAGTTTCAATATTGCAATCTCTGCTAACGCCTGCTGTCGGAATACAAACCTGGAAACATCCAAATACCTTAACGCAAAATGCCGACGATCCAACAGCTCGTTGTTCTGCTTTACACAGCAGTGGCTGTAATGCAACAGGTGGCGGAACCGATAGCAAAGGGACCAATAGACCAAAGGGTGTGGGCCCACGCCTGTACGCTTTCAGCGGAGCTCAAAAAAGCGGCAGGCGCAACACAAGGATTGATAAACAGAATAGGCGACGCAGTCGAGAAACAGCAGCTGCTTTCTGCAAGGCTAAATGTGTTCATTCAGGCTCAGGCAACAAGCAAGCGCAAAAAAGAGTTGCTGCCGATGCTCTATTCGCTGGCCGACACCACAACTCAAGCTGCGCGACTAACAAAAGAGCCGCTCGCGACGGCGCTACTATACGCAGCACATGCAACATACGAAGCAGGCAGGCTAGACGAATTCGGGCTTATGTTGCTCAAAATGGGTGCAACCTCAAGCGCCACATGCCTGGCAACTGACGACGGCACAGCAGCGGAAAAAGCAGCAGTCAAAACTAGTTTTGCGGGCTGTGAGGCAAAGTTCGGCGCAGCACTAGCGGCAACAAACCCAAGCGAGCTACCAGATGCTGCAGAACTGCTGAAACCAGCTGACGACGTACAGCAAAACACAGGAAGCGGCGCCTCGGACTGTCCCCTAACCGACGGCACAGGCACAGAAACTCTTCTACACGGGAGCGGGGTGCTAGGGACGACGACATTCAAGGCAGCCAACGACAAAATAGAAATAACAACAGCCAGCGCAAAATTCAAGAAAACGGCCGCAGCGACCTCTGCAGAAACAGCAAACCAAGGGTTGCAAGCAGCTCATTATTTTCTAAAAGAACTCAAGGACAGCGATACA
>NW_027124772.1:4894-5372 GCF_001457755.1 Trypanosoma equiperdum | reverse complement strand
CGTCATAGACACAATATACGGCAAGGACACCGCTGATTTTCGCAAAGCTTTTTGGGGTCACGTCGAGGAGACCGTAATACCCAAAGAAGCCACAGGAAGAAACGAAGACACAAAACTTGGCGAAATCAACAACCTGAAAGAGCTACATCTAGCAACAATATATTATCAGACACAAACCTGGGATAAATTGGCAGAACAAGCTGAGACAATTAAGAAACTTCAAGAGAAAAGTGAAAAGAAAGATTTAAAAACAGCAGAAACTACTTGCAATTCAGCCAAAGACAACCAAGACGAATGTGATAAACTAAAGAGCCAGGGGTGCGTTTTTAATCCTAAAGGAGCCGAGGGCAAAAACTGTGAGTTGAAAAAGGAGGTAAAACAAGAACTAGAAAAGAAAAATGAGAATGATGGAAAGGATGGGAAAGCAACTTAGACTCGAATAGAGAAGGAGAAAGGTATCTGTGAAACGGCTACTGGA
>NW_027124772.1:3822-4824 GCF_001457755.1 Trypanosoma equiperdum | reverse complement strand
ATAGCGCTCTTGTCAAACCCTTGCAAAATGTGCATATTAAAGAAAATTTTTAATTTGATATGAAAGTCCGTTACATGTGTAAACGAGTAGGGTAAAATGGTATAAAAATAAGTTCTATTTTAATTTAGTTTATTAGTTTATTTTGATGGTTATTATCTACGGTTATAAGAATGATAGTGATGATAACTATAATAATAATGATGATAATAATAATAATAGAAGTGTGCTGTGAGTGAGTATATACTAATATTGTGGTGACAGTAATAATTGAGACTAAGTGGAAAGATCAAGCAGAATCACTTAAAATAATTGCAAGGGTACTATAAGAAAGTTAGTGGTTGGTAAAAAATCGATAGGATCGGTTAGGAATATTTTTATAAATAAAATTAAAGGAGCGAAGTAGATTATGCGCATTGTTAAGTTGTGGAATTAATCGGCATGTGGAATTATGTTTTGCTGAAGCTAACTGCTAAAACAAAAATTGTATTTGCATAGAGAAACATAAGCTGTCTAAACCAACAATACCCTCTTTAACAGCTATGTCATAACAATAACAAGGCACTGTTTATATGTGCCAACACCTTACTTTCCGAAATGTCTTCTTTTCTTAACCTTTCTAATTTTTTTGTTCAAATTTTAAAGGCAGATTAAATCATGAAATTTGGTGCCTTGAGAACTTTACTATTAGTGTTTTTACTTCATTTAGTAATTTAAAGCTCAGTATCTCTGCAACATTATATAAAGTAGAGCATAACAGAAAATGAACCTGAGAAATCCAGAGTCTTTGTGGTTGTAGTTCAAACTCATGCACTCAGGGGTACTGTAAGCTAATATTGAGCGCCAAATTAGGAATTATTGATATTATTAAAATTGCAATTAGAGGTTTGTATAGTAATGTCAGAAGGCCTAGATGGGTTATGTAATTTTTAGAAAAGCAGAATGCAAGTAATGAAGATGTTGTAATAACTGTTGATGGGTCTGATGTTTTTTAGTGATGGTAAG
>NW_027124772.1:1222-3812 GCF_001457755.1 Trypanosoma equiperdum | reverse complement strand
TGTGGAATATTTTATACAAAATACTGCAGAAAGTGAGGAACAATTCAGTGAAGAAGGTATAGTAAAAGAGCATGTGGAGATATGTTATTTTTTTATGGTAAGTACAGAAAAGAATAGGATAAGAAGTTATATCATTTACTAATATCACCTCCTAGTAAAAAAAGCTTATCTTAGTGGTGGTGGTTTAATGGCAAGAATGTGGGAATTTAAGAAATTTGAATATGCATTTGAAGAGTTACTAAAAGGAAGTGAGGAATAGTGGTCGGATCAAAGTATTTACAAACCGTTGCTTCTTTGTAGTTTTACACAGGAGGAAGCTGTTGGAAAGAGATTTTGGGGGGGAGCGGAATGAATGAATTGGATTATGAGGAAAGATTCTTTTCTATTCCCAGTAGTGGGTTATTGGAGAAGCCCCATTTATCGATTTTCCTTGGCAGCCAATTGCATGGGAGGAGAAAGTAAGAATGACTGTGAAACATATTACCTGGTATGGAGATTTGAAATGTCTGAAATTCATGACGACAGAGATAAGGAAGAATGAAAGTTACGCTGTAGATGGGAGGAAAGAGGATTTGAATACGGTATTATTCGGCGTTAAAAGAGTAAAAGGAAGGGGAATTTGTTTGTGGCTAAAAAGCTGTAAATAAAACTACCGAACAGTAAGCGACAGCGCACAATAAAGCTTAAGGAACACAAACACTGTCACATATACTCTCTCTTAAAACAACTGCAACTACGAATACCAAACAAAAAGACAACTTTTCGCCGGTGCCCAACTCAAGCCGGGATATCTTATTCCTATAGAAGCCAAGACATGTTGAAGAAAAACTTTTTAATTTCGGTAGCGGCAGCAGCAATACTAGCGGTCCATCATTCTGGGGATGCCGTCAACGCAGGAGACAATACACACCTTTTTCTAGACCTTTGCGCTCTAATCACATTACCAACCCGACAAATACCAGAGCTGCCGTCGGCGAACAGCGGGAAAAACGTCTTTCAAGAGATAATGAAGCTGAACAATTCCCTAAGCGACGAGACATGGCGAAAGAAATTTGCAAAAGCAGAAACCGGACAAAAAGAGAGAGCAAAATATCAAGCCCAAGGGGGAAAGTCGACGAAATGCACCAACAGAGATGGAATCTTTGGACAGAGGCAGAAGAAGAGCTTGACAAAGAAAAAGGAGCCAAGACAACAGAACAAGCGGCGGGACTCAATGGCATCACACCTGAAGACAGAACACAACTCCTAGCCATGCTTCAGTCGCTTCCCGAAGAAGCCGCCGAGACCTATTCAGAACTGCAAAGGCAACTAACCAGCGAATCGGCGATAACAAAAGCCAAATTGCGGCAGAAATTAGCGATAGCAGCGTACGGCGAAGGTGTGAACCAGCTTTCGGATCTAACCGACGAAAAGCTAACAGGGTCATCGCCAGGCAGCAAAACAAGGCAGGCATACTGTGGGGCAGAAACGCCAAAAACGACAGACGCCACGATGTTAGCTGGTCTGCTGTACTGCATCTGCGCAGGAGAAAACGGCGACAGCTCAGGCAACTTCAAGGCATGCACGGACCAGCAAAGCGGAGCGACCTCGGCAAAAGAAGCAATGACAGACGCGGCAACAGACTTAAAAGCATTAGCAGGTCTCTACCCAACTGCGCCAACAACGGAACTGGTAAATCCGGCCGACATACTGGAGCCTTTGGCGACCTTTATGGGGAAAGCGAAAGGGAACGACAAATACGTAGTCTTCGGTACACTAACGTCAACGGGATGCAGCGGGAGCAAAGGCAGCGGACTGTGCGTCATCTACAAAACAGAAACCGCAGCAGAAGCACAGAAACTTCGACAGGCCCCGTGGCGCAAAAATCTCGTTGACGCTGCGGCGATGCTAACAAAGCAAGCAGCACAGGCGGGGGAGATAAAGAGACTAACTCAAAAACTAGAAAACATCAAGAAACAAGCCTTCAACATAAGGCCGCAACTAGAACTGCGGAAAAGCCAACGGTGGCCCTAATGGCTACTGCACCTAAAGGTCCAACCCAAAGCGGAGCCCAAACCCTCCAAACAAAAGGACAATGCGAAGCGATAAACAAGGCAGCACAATGCAGAGAAAAACACCTAAAATGCGAATGGAAAGGTAAAAATGACGAAAATGGAGAATACTGCAAATTGAACGAAACACACGTAACGGAGAAAGCAAAACAAGCACGAGCAACTGGAGGAAATGGAGAGACAAATACAACAGATAAGTGTAGTGCGGCAAAACCCCCCGAAGAATGTGCTGCAGTAAAAGGTGAAATTCCAAAAGATAAGAAAGCTGTTTGTGGATGGATTGAAGGCAAATGTCATGATTCCAGCTTTCTAGCAAGTAATAAATTCGCCCTCAGTGTGGCTGCTGCTGCATTTATGGCCTTGCTGTTCTAAAACAAATTACCCCCCTCCTCTTTTTCTTGCTAAACCTTTGCTAAAATTTCGCTATTTGATATATTTTAACACCTAAATTCTGCCAAGTTTTTTTGTTGGTTGTAAAAATTCTGATTCTGTGAATTTTTTTGTTGAGTAAAAACTTTATCCTCTTTTTCAACTGTCCT
>NW_027124772.1:0-1212 GCF_001457755.1 Trypanosoma equiperdum | reverse complement strand
TCTCCTTGAGTTATTAGTTTTACTGCTTTTTAAATTTTTTTTTTGATTTTCACAAATTTTCAAGTTTAATATTTTTCCAATTTTTTATATTTTTAGGGTTAGAAATTTAGGGTTATTTTTGAAATTTTGCTGCTTATCCTGAAATTTTTGTTCTTACTGGAATTAATAAAAGGAAGTAAAAATTTTAATAGGGTTATTTGGGTTAGGAATTTTAATTTTTTTCGGTTTTTTTTACTAGAAGTGAAGCGTTGCGGCTTTATCTTTTTATTTTTTTAGGTGATGCAGCGGCTCTTTTTTTTATGCGGATCCTAACCCTTATTTACCCCGCAGACATTTTTGTTTTATATTTTTAACCTATTTCTCACCTGAGACGCCAACCCGTGTTGTTACACATTTGTTCTTGTCGCCTTTTTGAATTTCAGCTCTGCATTTACGACGCAACGGGGACTAGTTTTTTATTTTTGAGAAGCACTGGCAAACGGAACTCGTACTGACTCAGCTGAATTGGCTTTTAAAGCCGAAAAAAGACACATGTACCAATATTTGTAAGTAACAGAATATTGAGTTTTGCAGCTAAAGCCAGCCGACATAGCGGCCTGTACCGCTCGTGGCGCGGCAAAGCAAGCTAGACAAAGCAGCCGGAGCCCTCGAACAATTAGCTGAAGCAGCAGCAGGGCAATGCAGGTGCATCACCATGACCCAACATATCCGGCGGAGGCCGTCAAAAATATTAATGTAGGACCCCACAATCGCCAAGGGCATAAATTCTCCGCAAAAACAAAGCAGCAAACTAACAGTAGAGAAACAGAATAAATGCAACTAAAAAACACAACTGCAGAAAAATACCCGACACCTGACTGCGATTATAGCGGATACACAAAGGAATGCAAACCTAAGGCAAGATCAGAAACCACAGCAGAAGCAGGAACAGGAGATGGAGAAACAAGTAAGTGTGGACAGTATAAGGACTCAGAGAGTTGCAAAAACGCACCTGGAGAAAAAAACCTGGTAAAAATGCAGTCTGTGGCTGGATTTATTTCATTGATGGTCAGGGAAACGTTGAAGCTAAATGCTGTGATAAACGTTTTTTTTGTAAAAAACGAAATTGGCTCTGATGGTTGCTGCTTATATGAGTTTGTTAGCAATTAAATGATTTTATTACTCTAGTTATTTAATGATTATCGCTCAATTACACGAAAAACAAGAAATTTA
>NW_027123235.1:7895-7999 GCF_001457755.1 Trypanosoma equiperdum | reverse complement strand
AAAAAAAAATAGGGTGCTTGAATATTTGCTCGTAAGGGTTCCAAAATAAATTATTATTACTTTTTTTGTTTTGGAAAAAAAAAATGTGCATGAGGGTTTTACCG
>NW_027123235.1:7722-7885 GCF_001457755.1 Trypanosoma equiperdum | reverse complement strand
TTATGCACCTACGTTTGAGCAGACAGGAGGACGAAAAAAAAAAAACAGAAACGGAAACAGAAAAAAAAAATAGGGTGCTTGAATATTTGCTCGTAAGGGTTCCAAAATAAATTATTTTTTTTTTTTGTTTTGGAAAAAAAAAATGTGTATGAGGGTTTTACCA
>NW_027123235.1:7575-7712 GCF_001457755.1 Trypanosoma equiperdum | reverse complement strand
TTTTTTTATATGTGAATGTAAAAGGAAAGAAAATGAAAAAGAGGGTTGAGTTACATAATTCAGGGAGACATTATGCACCTACGTTTGAGCAGACAGGAGGACAAAAAAAAAACAAAACAAAAAAGAAACGGAAACAG
>NW_027123235.1:399-7565 GCF_001457755.1 Trypanosoma equiperdum | reverse complement strand
CCTCAGCACTACAAATGCAACCGGCACTCTGATACTTCTCATCATCATTCGCTCTACGCATATTCATCATTGGCTTCAGCTGCCGTTTGCTCGCGACAATCATATGCGTAGAAATTACGGTAACTCAACAAGATGGGCAACACAGTTGCCTGGTGACCAGATCGTACAATGTCATCAAATTCTACCCATTCGTGCCACTTAGGATTGATCATATCAATCACTTCTGATAGAATTGATTGCGCTGAAATATCAGTCATGAGACCATTAGCAATGAGTTCACTTGCAACCTCTTTGCAGAAACCCCGCAGGGTATCTACAGTAACATACGACTTTGTTCCTTCTAAATCTAGAATGCTCCAAATGTATTTCATAGCAGGAAGGGTCGCCGCGTGTTCCGTTGCAATGACAAAATCCAAATATGTCTTATAATCCATTACATGATGCTTGCCGCTGTGCGGGACGTGGCACTCAAATACCCGCTCAACCACTAAACTGGTAAAACTACTGTCACAGTAGCGGGCAAGTTCATCTATAGAAAGAACGCCATCACCATCAAGGTCCAAACTCGTGTAGTGCTCATAAATTCGACCCATGAGGGGAAGAGAAAACCAGTTGTCCATACTCAACACATCTTGTGTGAGGAACTCGGTAGAGCCCGGGTTCCAATATAACTGACTTCTGCGGACGCGAAGTACAGTTTCTTCCTCCAGTGCCTTCACAGTGTACATGTCGTCTGGATGATTCCCTTCTCCCTCATAAGAAATAACTAATGCTGCCACCGTGTCATCAACGCCAGTATCTGCCACTAAATGTGAGGCAGCCACATCCACCGTGCAACCCTCTGGAAAAGTTGTGATGGCATCTTGTGCGTCACTCTCATACATGCGCAGCAGCTCTGAGAAGACATCGCTCTTCATCATGGTGTCGATGGCTATAGCCCCAGTACGTCTCGTATCACACATGAACATAAACTTTCTCGATGCATGACAGAGATAATACGGTTGCATCCATGGCGGTATATCCCGCACGAGGCGCAAATTCGGCACCAACTCCACTAGAAAGTTTTCAATATCATCCTGCGTTAAACCATTGGAAAGGGGAGATGATGCACTCGGTGGGCATCGCAGCTGCCCCGCTACTTTAGAAACGGGATCCTGCAGAACCATAGGAACAACCCTCGCAGTTAGTTCAAGTTTAATTCGCAACCTATAGAGAAGTAGCCGCTTAGCTGCGAAAGCATACATGGGAACGGCAGATATCGTTCCATCCTCTGCGCGCGGGAAGGATAAAAAAGTGGCAGGGGAAAGAAACGGGTGACTAAAGTACAGCCGCTTGCGGGACTCGCGCTCGGATGCCGGTGCCGCTTTATCTTCTTCAATGGTCATGTGGAAAACAAGGTTATATACCATACTCTTATACCCCTTGTATGATATCCTCAGTTCTTCGTATGTTTCTACACAGTCATTTGAATCTGTACCACTATGTTCCCTATACTTAACGATGTTATTCCAGAGTTCGGTTGGGTTCGTATTAGCGTACAGAGGCACAAGATGTGCAGCCAGATATCGTCGCCGAGCCTCACATGCCGCTTGAACAGACTGTTTTTCACCTAACGGCACAAATCCGGGAAACGTTAGCATGGCAAAGTGCTTTCTAATGCGAACCAACGAAAAAAAAAAAAGAGAGAGAGAAAAAAGAGAAAAGGGACGAAAATGCATGAAAGGAATAGAGGAATACCTCTAACCCAACCAACAAATGCACAAGCGCATGGACGGGTACAGACACAGAGTTTACCCCTACAATGTGGTTTTAAAACTTAGAGGAGCAACATACACAGGTTCGTTAATTCCTCAAGAAAGTGGAGTAGGAGGAGGAGGAAAACAATATTCAGTCCCATACAATAACAAAACGACAAAAATTAAAGAAGAAGTAAAGTAAAGAAGAAAAAGAGAAAGAAAAATAGACGCCTCGAGGGATGTGCACGGTATTCGACGCGCGGCATGCTAAGAATCTGATTCTTTAGAGGCTCCACACTCACGGCAGGAGGAACGGTCCTTAAAGTTTTTATACCCACAGTTACAAATCCACATGGCCTCACTCGTTTCAACCTCACCAGACGACCGGAGTGCTTTGCAGTTCTTACACTTAACCCTAGAGGAGAAATTTAAGAAACTACACCCCGTGCATGTCCAATCATCCGGTCGCGTTACTGACGAATAGGTGCTCCGCGATGACTCGGTCCGGGAAGCGCCGCACACTTCACAAAGTTTATCCGCCTTCACATTAACTGTGTGGCACGCGACACATGTCCATGGGGGTTGCTGTGATTCTTCACTGTTTTCTTTACCCTTTAAATCACTAGTAGTTTCGTTGCTAAGATTTGTAGCATTCTCCACCCCTACTGGAACCCCTGCACTACAAAGCATGCATTCCTTGCGCCCTCTGAAGTTGTGTGTCGTACATTTGGGACAAATCCAATCACCTGGAAGCAGTCGGGCCCTTTTCGCTTCAGCCTTTCCGCCACCTGAGGGACACGGCGCGCAACACAACATGCAAGTCTCACGTCTAGCAAAGTTGTGGGACCCGCAGGTACACACCCAATCACCACGTTTGTAGTTGGCAAAACGTGCAACACCAATGTCTGTCTCATACGTCTCACCAGCAGCACGGAGAAAAACAGGTTTCTGCCTGTGGCACTGAAAACAGACGGAACGTGACGCAAAATTTGAGAAACCACACGGGCAGCTCCAGTCGCCTGACACGCGTGCGAAGAAACGCACTGCCGTTACATGGTGGAAGCGTCTGCAGTACCTTAACGGCGATCCTACAACCGTTAGTGCACGCTGAAGCCCGCTGAACATATGAAGACCCAAATTTCCCTCTACAGTCAAGGGGCCACACAACTTTAGGTTTACATCATGAGGAAAAAAGAAAAAAAACAGGGCGTAGAGAGGAAAGTATATAGCACAGATGCAAATCCTGGGGAGAAGGAGGAGGAGGAGGGATATATGCATAACAAGACAAACAAAAAAAGAAAAAGAAAGAGGCCTTCTGACGGTACAGAGTTTGTGACGGTAGCAAATCATATAAAGGCAAAATGACGAAAGTGTGGCAGTGACTCGTTTGAAAAAGAAAAATAATGCGTCTGTTTTACACATTAGCGTAGCAGAGGGCCCCACTTTTAGTCCGCAGAATTTATAACACCTCGTGACCGCCAAAAAAACACAGTCGAACGCGATACAACACAGGGTTAGTATTTTACTAACTTATTCAGTAACTATCCTTTCAACCCCCCCCCTGGACGCACTAAACCAAATCACACCAACCGTTTTCTTTTTTATGTGTGTGTGTGTTTATATAAAATCGTTTGGGAAGTTGTTCTTTACCAATTCCCGCCCGCTGCAGGTCCGTTTCCGCCTCTTTCAACTTTTTTTTTCTTTTTTCCCCTCCCATTCCCTGCCTTGCTCTCCAAGGAGTGGAAATCTCAGAAGGAGGGGGAAAAGAAAACAAAATGCGTAAATATCAGCTCTTTTTCCTCCGTATTTGTGTTTACTGTCTGGTTTCCTGCATCTTTCTTCTTTGAAAAAAAAAAAGGAAAAATCTTCCCTTCCGTATAAGAAGAAGCAAAAACAAAAACAAAAACGGGACGTCTCTCGCTATTGGGAAAAAAAAATAATAACGGGTCCACCACTCCATCTTAAGCCGATTATTTACGTAATTACTGCTCACCCCATTCGTCGTCGTCACCACCAACACCAACACCAACACCAACACCACTGGCTGACAACACCGCACTGCCGTTTTTGGTCGCCGCTAAATCATTTTCGAATTTAATGGTGCTGCCCTCCACCACCGCAGCCGCCGGTGCGTTCATCCGCATGTTAGGGAAAAGATTGGGATATGCCGTGGGATTCGCAATAGCTTCCGATACACGCGGAAGTCGGACAAGCCCCAGTTTCCACTTTTCTACAACTTCGTCAACTTTTCCGTGGCAGTGTGTGCGAGCGTAAAAGGCAGCTTCCGCAAGTTTACCTGTGCGGCAAAGCAAATCCACGTTATCTGCGTAACGCCTTGTTAGGTGGAAACAAGTGAAAGCGATATTTAGCCTCCCATTCGCCACGCAGGTGTCACCCAACTTTGAAATAGCTTCCATATCACCCACGCATGAGTAAAGCAAAAGCAGGCCATTACTATCCCCACATTTACATAAGGCCTCCTTCGCCAGTTGAAACGCGCCCTTCGTAAGTGCCACGTCCGCAAGCTGCTTCCAATGACCAACTGAACCCGATTGTTTAGCTATTTCCTCCGCCATCGTCAGTCGACCCAGTTGCAGTGCCAATTCGAACCGATGGTCATCTTCCGATGTAACCTCCAGCGCCAACTCCAGGTATTTCCTTGACTGCAGGAAACGTGCGACCAATAATTTCTCACGTGCCCCAAGCGGAGGAACCAGCGCTTGAACGGCCACCAAATCTCCCCGAGCCACAGCAGTCATGCATTCAATTATACCGAGAGGAATTAGGTAACTTGTAATGTTCAGGTCCTTATCAATGCAAAGAACCCTGTTCTCCTTGGGCAAGTACCCAAGGAGGTATTGATCACGGGACACCACCGCAATGCTGTTGATTTCTCCCGCAACGTAATAACAAAGTCGATGCGCTTGGTTGATGAACACAACACAGTTACTTACCCATAACACTTCCTTCGCGCTCTCCATAACCTCCTCCACAACTTCAAAAGCAAAATCAAGCCCCTCCTCCGGTGTGGAGTCATGCGCATCAAAATAATCCACCACATCGTCACTATTGAACCGCAATGTAAAGAAGGCTGAGTCGGTGACTATCGCAACAAACTCACCGTTTTCAGTCCACTGCACCGCCTTGGGGCTCTCATCAATTTGCCGTATAAAACTTAACGTCGCCCAATCATAAAACGCTAGGCTGGATGCCGTGCAAACACCAAGCAGCGGTCCAGCAAACAACCTCTCAGCACTGTCTACAAGAGATATGGCCCCACGATCTTTGAAATTTTTGCAAATACGTACCTCCCTAGGCGACAACATCACAGCATACGAACCGTTGTCCGGACCCCAAACGAACGACATGCATTTACCGAATGCTTTTGACCGCATGGAAAGCGATGAAAGTATAGTGAAGTCACTTTCCCCAAGCGCTGCTACGAACTGCCCACTGGGTCCATACACAATAGCGGTTGGACGCGACTCCAACGTTCCCATTTCCTTCGAAGGAAGTGCCAACACGTCACCGTCAGTCACATCCGCTGGAATGCCCTTTGCATCTACACGTCTTACATCATTACCAACCACCAACAGGATCTTTCCATTGGAATCCATCGTAAAAACGGGCCTGTCATCACCCACTTTGTATACAACAGTACCACCATCATAACCAACCACCAGAGCACTCGCGTGTTTCTTCGTTGTCATGGACCAACCACGATTCATACGAGAATGATCGAGATTAAGTACTAAACGGTGCGTGTCGGTGGTGATCACCTTCATTTCCATGTCCTCTGCAAGTGTAAACAATAGCGGTTGGCTGGGGTGAAACAGAACAGCGGTGACATTTGCCGTATGATGCGAGAAAACTTGCAGGCAAGCTTTGGTTTGATAGTCCCAGAGTCGCACAGTACGATCATCCGCTCCACTCAATAAATATGGCTTGTCACCTCCCGGATAATAATCCACACAATTCACACCATCTTCATGTCCCTCGAGCTGGAAGTTTGACACGGGACTATTCAAACTCCATACCTTTACTGTGCAATCCAATGAAGCAGTGGCAAATGTGGAAGGGTCCTTTGGGTTCATTGCAATACCCATAACGTAGTGTTGATGCCCCTCATAAGTCTCTACAAGTGCCCAATCACGACTCCAATCCCATTGTCTAATTGTCATGTCATCCGAACATGTCAGTAAAATCGGAAGAGTCTCATGTGCAACAATTCCACGAATGTAATCGTCATGAGCCTGAAAGGTTCGTGTCCTCTCCATTGTGTTATAGTTAAATACACGGACTTGCATATCATCCGTACCGCAGGCAAACGATTGCAATCGGGGTATAAACCGAACACAACGAACGGGAAGTCCCGTGCCCGTATCAAATGATTTGAGCAGCGCTTGGGTCTCAAAGTTCCACAAGTTAATGATGCCGGAGTACAGCGAGCAAAGAAAAAGTGGTTCTTTCGGATGCATGTCAACCATCTTGACACGGTCACTATTTGCTACCATTAATGTTTCGGGCGGTGACATCATTTTTGACGACATTTTTCCTTCTCCTTCTCCTTTTCTCTCTTCTTTATTTTTCTTTTTTTATCTGCTGTTGCTTCTCTTCCTTTTGTGCTCTTCTTCTACTTTTCTACAAACAAAACAACAACAAAAACAGCAAATAATAACACCTACAAGAACTTCTGCTCTTCCTTCTTTTTTTTTCTTTTTTCAGTATTTTTTTTTTCCTTAATATTCTTTCTGATTTGTTTTTTCTTCTTTTTCTTTCTTCCCTTCCCTCCAATTTGGTGGTGAAAAGTTTCGTGCTTCTCTTTCACTCTATTTAACCTTCCAACCGTTAGGTTTCTTTTCTTTCTTTTTTCCCCCTTCAAAGAATATGAATAAGAAAATAATAATAATGATAAAAGACAAAAATAAAAAAACAAGAAAAGAAAAGGGTGCAGTTAACAGTTAACAAAAGGTCACTCACACGAATTGCAAAACAGTAAATAAATTAAGGAAGTTAGGTGAAAAATAAAGGCCCCACTTCAATAAATAAATAAGTGTATGTGCACATGTATATTAAAATTGTATTAAATTACATTTTTGTCTCGTATCATCTACTGTGCGTGTGTAGTTTCCCGAATTATTTTAAATTTCATGAAGCATTGAAAGGGATCTGTGTCACCTGTATAAATATACCTCTCTCATTTCCTCCTGAAGTTACGACTGCAACAACCACAATTAAACGAATAAATATTTCATTTGACATTAAACCGGCATGTCACATCACTTCACACATTTGAAGCACATTTTAATATATGCATGTGTAGATATATATATTTATTTATGTATGTATACACATATGTATGTATTTCCATCCTTTAATCCTTTCCTTTTTATTATTCACATTACTATTATTCCTTAAAGGAGGGAAATA
>NW_027123235.1:0-380 GCF_001457755.1 Trypanosoma equiperdum | reverse complement strand
AAAAAAAAAAAGAAAAATCGTAAAAGAGAAATTGGATGTAAATATTAAAATAAACAAAAACAACGAGAATGAAAAAGAGGGAAAAGGGGGTTACACACTATCGGATACTTAAACTTCAATAACATTTCAATAACCAAAAGAAAAATATGAAAGAGAAGTCAGAGAAAATGAGAAAGCGAGTGAAAAAGGGATAAGAAGAAGACGAATTATAATCGCCACACCATGTCAAACAAGAAAACACGGTAAATATAGAAGTAACACAATGGAATTCACGCTTTAATAATTTAATTAATCAATTATTATTATTATTTATATTATTCATTTATTAGCTATTATTTAACTATATAATAAATATACATATATATATATATATATATATA
>NW_027123131.1:1617-2093 GCF_001457755.1 Trypanosoma equiperdum | reverse complement strand
TTAAACCTTATGAACAGTCAACAGGAAAGTTTGACCCGTTTTCGAGTGTCATAATTTATTTATTCCTCTACAGTCGTTAAATCGTAACAGAGGCGGTAAATTTCACAAACCCGTTGTACATACACAACTTCAACCGTGGCTGATGCATGGGAAAATTTGAGTGTAAGCGAGCGGGTGTCAACTAAACACAAAACATTTATTATTACATTCCAAGGGCGAAGTAAAGGAAGCTTTGCACTGGTGGCGATTTTTTAGAAGTTTAAGCACATAAAGACGGTGTAACAACGAAGCTATGCAGACGAGGGTTTCCGTTGCCATGCCATCCACCACATCACGGTATCAGAACCCAATGGTCGTAACAGGAGGCTAAGTGGAACCACTTCCTTTGATAGGGTACACTCATGGCGGGTTTCTCTTGTATTGGTATCTTTTTCTTTACACGACGAATGTGGCATATGCGCGGTATGTTTCGGCCC
>NW_027123131.1:899-1607 GCF_001457755.1 Trypanosoma equiperdum | reverse complement strand
CCAATGGTCGTAACAGGAGGCTAAGTGGAACCGCTTCCTTTGATAGGGTACACTCATGGTGGGTTTCTCTTGTATTGATATCTTTTTTTTTTCCACGACGAATGTGGCATATGCGCGGTATGTTTAGGCCACTGAGGTGAAGAAACACTGGAACTTTTACCCTGCAGAAATATGTTCTACCACGCATGTGTCGCGAAACTTCGGAGATGTCCCTTGTGTTGGGAGCCTGTGACAGATTACAAGCCGGCTAACCCTTAACTTTTACGTTAAATCAACAATGTAATTAAGGTGTTGGGAAAAGTTAGAGGGAACCTGAGGATATTAACATGGATCAGATAGCAAGAGAACTTGGGGGTGATTGAATAGACGGGCAGTCGTCGATTTATAAACGGTTTGAGGAGTCGCGAGAGGGTGGCTGGAGAAGGCTGCATTTGTCTGGATGCGGGGTGAATTTGAACAGTTTGGTGGTGTTGCGTGGTTCGGTGGCTCTTGAGGAACTGGATCTATCAGGTTGCAAAGGAATTTCAAATGTTGATGTAACCAAGAATTTGACTAAGTTGAAGAAGCTGAACCTGAGCAACTGTGAGATATTAGGAGGTTTGAGGGGTCTAGAAACTTTGAAGGGGTTGGAGGAATTGGATCTTGATGGGTGCAAAACGTTTTTGAGTGAAGAACTCGTGGTATTGATACCACTCTCGAGTTGAAGGG
>NW_027123131.1:572-889 GCF_001457755.1 Trypanosoma equiperdum | reverse complement strand
AATGTTGATGTAACCAAGAATTTGACTAAGTTTAAAAAGCTGAACCCGCGCAACTGTGAGATATTAGGAGGTTTGAGGAGTCTAGAAACTTCGAAGGGGTTGGAGGAATTGGATCTTGATGAGTGCAAAGCGTTTTTGAGTGAAGAATTCGTGGTATTGATACCACTCTCGAGTTGAAGGATATTGTGCTGTGGATTGGAAAAAATCCCCACTGTGTTGTTGATAAACTGAGGGAACGAGGGACCTAATATGGATAACAATATTTTTTTTTTTTGCTTTTTGCTTTCAGTAATTTTATGTTGATTACTTCCGCTTCC
>NW_027123131.1:0-562 GCF_001457755.1 Trypanosoma equiperdum | reverse complement strand
CCCACTGTGTTGTTGATAAACTGAGGGAACGAAGGGCCTGACATGAATAACAATATTTTTTTTGGTTTTTACTTTCAACAATTTTATGTTGATTACTTCCGCTTCTTTTATTGCTTAGTATTTGTAGCTTTTTTGAAAGTGAGTGTCGTGTTTTCGTACACGTGGGTTATGCGGTGCAGCATTTCTAAAAGAGACCCTTTGTTCGTGATAGTGCTATTATTACCATGAAGTTGTTCTTTTGCTTTCTTACCTGTCTGTTTAAAGTTAATTCTTTTGTTGTGATTATCTTTGTTGCTCTTGATACCTTCGATGACTTTTTAAAACCTAGGTGGGTTCGCCATTTTTTGTTAGTTTTTTGCTTCTGCCACCAGGCGTTTTTGCGGATACTGCTGAGAAGGATTATGACCAGCATGTCTGGTTAGAGATATTCCCCTAAATCCGTTGGATGGGATTAGAAAAATCCAAGATTTTGATTTCAGTTGATACGCAAAGCGGGTTAAACATCAGCTGTTCTCTGTAATTTTGGGTTGTGTGTGTGCATTGCTTATTTTGTATTGAAGTG
>NW_027123271.1:1280-2551 GCF_001457755.1 Trypanosoma equiperdum | reverse complement strand
ATCATACATAAATAAATGACTGAGGTGACAATGAGGTAGAAGAAGAACCTAGCATACAGCGAAGACGGAGTCTGCAAGTTGTCCGCGAAAGAAGTGAAGGAGAGAAAAAGAAGAAGAAAAAAAATACGGAAGGACTAAGCGAGTTGTGGAAGAGCACAGAAAAGAAAGAAATTATACAGGTGGTCATTGTGTTTCACATTTAACTGAAAAGAGAAAGATAATTTTCCGACAGAGATGGTGGCAAATGTTGTTTTTAATGTGATGGCGTATTCCCATATCAGAAATTAAATTAAGGAAAAGCAGCCTAAAAGATGTTGATTGTTTGAGGACGCAAATGAACGCAATAAATAGGAGGTTGTACGGATGAGGGGCGGGTATGGGCCGGAACATTGTAAAGAAATGCAATTTGGAATTAAGAAATGTAAAGAATAAGGTACACACTAGCAGATGTCGTGGCACTAATCTAACACGTTGTATTACGCTCACCAATGTCTGTATGTAGAAGTCAAGCTAAAAAGTTTATCCGATGTTTCATGTTAGACTCCAAAACCAGCCGATACAGGTGACTATAGCCAGAAACGTGAGAAAACCACCACCGACCCAGAGGCATTACACCGAATCTGAAATTCTAAAAGCTCGTGGTGCTAAACGAAAGCATGCGGAATCTTAAGAACCGCTAAGTCCAACCGAAGCTAAATGTAAGCCTTGGACGCTGCATTCCCTGTCTTATATCTGACAAGAGGTAATAAGAAAGTTAATCCACAAAGCAGGAACCAGCTGGCATCGGTATGTCCTTTGCTCGCCGCAAAACCGCCGCTATAACGGTGCTGGCAACATTAATTAGCGTAAGAGTGACGGAGGCGCAACTTGCTCAGACAGCAGTAGATGCAGTAAGTAAACTTTGCACGGAAAAAGTCCACATGTTAAAACTGAAGGAGCAGTTCGAAAGTGCAATAAGCAGAGCGGTGGAATCGGTTAATGCACTGAACAAGGAAGCTAGGACCTATGAACTAGCGTCAGCGGCTGTAAAAGATCTGTAAATCAAAAGAGGCTACAGGGCATTAGAGCAGATAGCCAAGGTGAAAAGAACAACAGCGGCAGCAGTACACCAACTGCAGCACCGCCTTGGCCTAATGGACGCAGCCCTCGACATGAGGCCCACCACTGTACCCACCTAGAAGAGTGTAACACTCACACCGAGCGTGAGTATACTAACAAGCGGTGGCAGCACAGGCAAATGTGTCATAGTGCTCAATCAACCAACACCACGG
>NW_027123271.1:655-1270 GCF_001457755.1 Trypanosoma equiperdum | reverse complement strand
TAGAAGAGTGTAACACTCACACCGAGCGTGAGCATACTAACAAGCGGCGGCAGCACAGGCAAATGTGTCATAGCGCTCAATCAACCGGAATCGCGCTACAGCACGTGCGCCGATACAGCAAGCAACAACCCAGCACTTGGAAAAACCGGAAGTGAACTAACAGCAGCTACGACGATCAAAGCTGCGCCAGACGGTTACTTTGTGTACAAGATACCAAACCTGACAGAACTAGCAAGCAGCACGGTAGCAACAGGACCAACGGGCACCAACACGCACAAAGACTGTGCAGGCGGCAAAAGCGCCAGGCAGACCCTAACAGAGGGCATAAGTGTAGCTCTAAGCTTCACCGACTATGCGAACTACGAAGCAAAAAACTACTACAAAAACAAAGAAAAATCACAGGGATGCGAGCCTATGAGCGATCCCACTACGAAAAGAAACGGCTACACTGACAAACTTGCTTCGGCAATTTGCAACTCAAGAGACAACCTACCGACAGCAGTGCCAAAGATAGCTTCGATGTCAGCCAAAACCCTCAAAGAAGACAATGATATGATTCGTATTGCGGCTGAATTGCTAGTAGAAAGCCCTGACGAACTAGATGGCAGCAAACCG
>NW_027123271.1:0-645 GCF_001457755.1 Trypanosoma equiperdum | reverse complement strand
CTCAAAGAAGACAATGATATGATTCGTATTGCAGCTGAATTGCTAGTGCAAAAACAAGTCGAGCTAGGCAGCAGCAAACCGGCGGACAGAGGGGAAATACAGAAAGCCATAGAAGCAACGTACGGCAGCGACACTAAGGCACTATCAGAAACCTTCTTAAAGACATTAAAACAGCCGAAGGTAGAATTCAAAATTGCGGGAAATCGAAATCACAAAGCATCGAAGAGATCGCCAGCTCGGCAGAAGCGGAATTAGCACTTCCTTTCTTTGTCGGCAGACAGTACAAAACACAAACACAGGAAAAGGAAATAGCAGCCTTCGGCAGCGACAAATCAGCAGAAAAACAGTGCAGCACCAAAAAAGGGAGCTGAGTGCACAGGAGATTGCATCCTGGAAGGAATAACTTGCAAAAACGAAAAGAAAGGGGAGGGGGAAAACAAAGAAAAAGGAACAAGAAAAAGGATAAATGTACAGGAAAATCCAAAGAGCAATGCAAAAGATGGCTGCAAATGGGAGGGTAATGCTTGCAAAGATTCCAGTTGTCCCCCCAATAAAAAGATCGTTATGATTGTTGCTGCTGCTTTAGTAAGTTTGGTAGCATTTAAGCATTATAATGATATTTACCCAATCTTATAAAAATTATAG
>NW_027123066.1:991-3513 GCF_001457755.1 Trypanosoma equiperdum | reverse complement strand
CCACGTTGAGGTGGCCGGCATCGCCAGGGGGCTGAACGCAAGACAGCCAACATCAAATGGGTGTCTAACACACTAAAAGCTGCCAACATGCTACAGCGCCAGGGCGAAAGCTTTATGCAAACCAAACTCTATGACGATGTAATAGCGGATCTTGCAGCGAAAGCCTCGACTTTACCAGCCCAAATAATATTTCTAAGGCAGAATGTAGTAGCTGACGCGACAGGAATAGCACCAGAATCTGGTGGAAAGAAGCCGACGCAAGAAGAAACCTGCAGAAAACTCAAAACAAACACAACCTATGTCGTAAAATATTGAAGATGGACAAATACAGACCGGAGTGAAGGAGACCACTGCAAGCCTAAAGACGAAGAAGGACAAAAAACAGAGGAGATGCAACTGCATGGACAGCAGAAGCAACAGGGTGTGCGAAGAACGTTACTGATAAAACTAAATATGATAATGACAAAAGCTGTACGTGGGATGTTGAAACTTACGAGGATTACAGTTTTCTTCTGAATAAGAAATTGGATACGATTACTGGTTGTCTGTAAGTTTGGTAAAATTTTAAGGATTTTAAGATTTTTTGCTCAATTTTATGATTTTTATGAAAATTACGTTTTTGAGAGAATATGGTGAATTTTGCTGAAAACTTGATATATTTTAACAGTTTTTGATTATAATGTGAAAATTTAAAAATCTGAAACGTTTAGTAAATTGTGTATGAAAGTGACCTATGGTTGAAAACTAGTAGGGAAATAAGGTATGATACAGGAGTGCTATTCTAATGTATGGTATTTAAGTCCATTTTTATATCTTATTTATTCTGTGGATGGGGTAATAATAATAGAAGTGTGTTGTGAGTGTGTATATACTAATATTATAATTAGATTAGTTGTGAAGAATGAATAGGCGACCGAAAATAGAAGTGCTGAAGATACTAGCGCTAGTGCAATGGGATTACGAGAGAGAGTGAAAAAGAAAGGAAAATATTATTCAAAAGGTAACGGAAAGAAAGAACGAAATAGAATATGCGCATGCTCAAACACAATTATGATGATAGGCATCGTCATACATAAGGGGATCATGGAGAGACAGAGTCGAGTGTGCAGGCCAAGCGAAGCCGCCACTTCATCCTCAGAAAGAGCGACAGGAAGCAAAAAAGAAAGACAGAAAATCGAAAGTGAAATGTTGCTGTGCGCAGCAGCACAACGAAGAAGAAATTAATGTATCTTACGGAGCTTATGATGCCCCGCATTTTACTCAAAAATTGATAGGTGCTACATCTGAGATAGCGGTGACATTTCTGGTTATTAATCTTATAGCGAATTCTTATTTTAGTTGCAAAGAAGCAGCAGTAGAAGACGTAGAAACATGGGGGAGGAACTGTGTAACTGTACAGTGACACAGAAGTTTTCTCATCACACATAGTAATAATTACCAACAGATGTGAGTAACAATGTAATTTTATCGGGAGAAGTATCCCTTAAAACTAGAACTACTAACTTGATTTATGACTGTAGGCAGCAAACGAATAATAACAACCAGGAAGCTGCTTTAAATAGTGCATATATGAACCAACAGAGAAGCTTTATTAAGTAAAGAGAGTCAATTTTTATACTCCACCAATTCTATGTTGTTATACTTTCCAAACATTAAAACCTTTTAAGGAGCGAAGAATTGGAAAAAGAGTTGTGGCCTATGCGAAACTAACGGCCCGTATTAACAAAGAAAAGCAGCTGAAAAGGAACCTTATGGCCTCAAATTGCCCACTCCTAAACAGGAGCGAGCCAATGAGCAACACAACCTTTGCTAGTTACAGGGAGTGAACCACAACGGTGAAAAATCCAGCCTTTACTTTGTCATTCCAGCGGTCCCAGGCATAGATGAAACTGGGAAAAATAGAACCCACCAACAGTCATAACGGATGCAACTTTTTATATAGAAAGTTTTTAATAATTGAAAGCAATAGGTGGCTCGGAAGCCAGAACATAGGCTGGAATTTGATAGATGACGACAACAAAGGGTTGTAACTTTATGAATATATGTTCTTTGGTGTTTTTATTATAAAGAAAGCTGCCACTTGACAATAATTGTTTCAACGCTAAGACGCACCATATCAAAAATAATGTAGCAGTAACTAGAGAAGTCGCCACCAAACCATATAGACCAAAAATTATAAAAAACAAATCAATATAGGAAGCACAACTATCTGCGAGATGAGCTCTTTCCGCAGTCTCTGAACAGCGAAGGAGTGGCACAGGAACATTACAACCAGCTGTAAAAAAGATGCATTTTTATCAGCGGTGGATGAATAAAACAACTAAACTAGTTGCTAAACTGCTGCTTCCGGCGATGCACAGAGGAAAAGTGGTTCCTATAGTGCTGCGGTCAGCTGAACCGCGATAAAGAAAAGGTATACGACATAAAAAGAATAGAAGAGGTAGAGGGATTAGACGGGATAGTGCCGCCACGCAGACCTGCTCTCAAATGGCTTTTCGTGGTATATTTTTACGAGTGCTGTT
>NW_027123066.1:430-975 GCF_001457755.1 Trypanosoma equiperdum | reverse complement strand
CACACACACACAGCAGACTCAGCTGTTTATGACATCGCATCGCACCATGCGAATTCTACAAGCCGTGGAGCCAGCACCGAAACTCGGCAACCCTAATTTTCTAAAAAATGGCCCTTTTAGTAGATTACAAAAAGTCTCAAAATAGTGCTTCTGGGGATGATAATAGCACAAACCGTAAGGACAGACGACGCCAACACGGAAGCAGCCAAAGTAAAGGAACCGCTCCAGGAGCTTCTCTTTTACACCAAAGCGCTAGCGGCGCTAACAGGAAAAGCGACCCGTGCGGCAAATGTCGTCAAAGCGCTCCACACAGAGGCGGTGATTTTCAACCTGGCAACATGTCACGCCGACAGCGAAGCCCAGAACAATATTTATTCGTTACTAAACGCAGTAGCGCAGGCACGGGCCATCCGAGCGGCAGCAGCAGCAACTTTGCTCGCTGAACAAGAGGAAAAGCACGCCGCGACAATAATCGGTATGATGGCCCAATTGCGGATGCTGGTGCACACCAAGAGATAAACGCCGAGATTCACGGCAGCAGCAGT
>NW_027123066.1:0-420 GCF_001457755.1 Trypanosoma equiperdum | reverse complement strand
AATCGGTATGATGGCCCAATTGCGGATGCTGGCGCACACCAAGAGAAGCACGCTGAGATTCACGGCAGCAGCAGAGCACACGGGGACCGTCAGCGGCATTTTCAGCAGCCAGGCCACGACATGCGAAATAACATACGCCAACACGCCAGCAACCCTTGCGGCGTTCCTGGCGCAAACCAAAGACAAAGAAGACATGGAAGAGACTGGCATCGCCATACAACAAGTCATCAAGATGCAGACCGTGCCGGCTTCCGAATTCTATACAAGCAAAGTAAAAATCAAAGTTGCAGGCCTCGGCACGTTAACAGGAGCAGGGACGGAAACAAACGAAAATAACGGCTGCGTCACAAACAACGGGGGCGGTGGCCAGTGGCCACCGCAGCCAACGGCCGAGCGGTCAAGGACATAGTCGCAGTAGAA
>NW_027124306.1:4515-5342 GCF_001457755.1 Trypanosoma equiperdum | reverse complement strand
TTCCTCCTCTGCTTTCTTCCTAGCTGCTTCTTCTGCTTTCTTCGCCGTGGTATCTTTCTCTCTCATTCGACTTCTCGCAGATAACTTCTTAGCGCGTTTCCTTTCTCCTTCTGTTTTCGAGCGCTTTTGCCGAGTTTCCAACCTTTCCATCGAAGCCTTCTTCGTTGCTGTGTTAAACGCAGTTTCGTCTGTCACTATGTTCATGTTGTTTTTCTGAAATGTTTTTACATCGACAAATGCGGAGAGAATGGGTCTGCTCACGGAGCTGTTGACGCGCTTCTGTTTTAGCGCATCACCGTTGTTCCGAGCTCTTTCAACTTCACCGGGGGTTTGACACACAAAATCCTTGCTATATACGGGCCCATCCCCATAATTTAATCCCTGTGAATGCATTTCGGGGACGTTTCGGGGAAGCACGCTGGAGATGGCGAGATGCGCGGGGGTCGTCACGCTTTGTTCGGTGTGATTGATGCCGTTTTTCGTGGAAGTCAACTCCACCACTGACGGAGGGAAAGTTGTGTCGCCTTTGGGCTGCCTGGATTCAAATCCTCGTGGGGCGGCATGCGCTTGATGCCTTGACCCGTTCAAATCGTAGTGGGTCTCAACCTGTGTTCCCTTCGGCCCTTCGACACAATGAGTTGCGCCGATATTTCCCGTAGCCATTGAGAGCGCTGTACCACCCCTCCAAAGCCGCTGCCGCTCCTCCAGCGCGCTTACAGTCATCTGGACCGCAGTGGTTTGTACGGGAGCAGCCGTCATAGTGGCTGTTTCTGAAATTCTGGTGTCCACATCAGGTTTTGGAGGTTGGCACTGCGTCCCCTGGTGTT
>NW_027124306.1:3014-4505 GCF_001457755.1 Trypanosoma equiperdum | reverse complement strand
CTCCCTGCGCGGTCGGCTCCGTTTTTTTCTTTGCTTCTGCAACCAACTTGCTGGCATCATCAGAAACCTCTGTTGTGGGCTTACAGTGCATCCCTAGTTGCTGATGTCCCGTTGTCTTGGTGCCAACTGTCCCCCTTTCCTTATCAGTTACAGACCGTGACTTGGGGTCAATGCCATCGCTAAACTTCGCCACTCCGGGGCGATGTGCCTCGTCAAGCGACTTCGGCGGCATCAATGCGGTTTCGAGTTTGAAAGCAGTTGAATTAACAGTCGGAGCAACTCCCGTCGACTGCACTTCTGGTGTGGCAGCGGTTGGGGGGTTGACGCCGAAGGGCGTGTTCTGATGCTCATACGTGGCCTTACGCCCCTCATGTTGGTGCTGCGCTACTGTCGGTGATAGCGAAGACTTTGGAGTCACAAGTTTCTGTGCGTGAGCAGCCGTATGGTGGTGGTGACGGCGATGGCGGCGAGCAGCCATAAATTCTTGATTCAGGGATGGGATGAAAAGTGAATGGGAAAAGAGGGATTACAACTTCAGAAAGTGAGAAGACGCCAAGGAGAGAAGAGGCCTCAAACCAGAGAGGTTAACAAGCGTCTCTAGGCAATGCCCCAACACACAACCGCTGGACACCAGTGAATAAGGCGTTCAAAATAGACTTTAACAAACAGTTTAAACTGAAACTCATACATGCATACATTACATGCCAACTCTTGCAGCAACCGAACGAACGGAATGACCTCTTGTATTCGGGTGCAGGCGAGTAACGTAGCATTTGGTAAAAATTCGCTACAACAAACAAATTCACTGTGTGACTGCCCCTTCTTGTTTCTTTTCAACGTTGCGCATCGGCCTTCTTGACAAATACGTTGCTCACGGGCACACTCCTTCACATATAAGAGTTGAAGGAGAATATATGAAAGGGTACTGGACAGGAAATGGACACTGACAGGCATCACTTTTTGTGTAGTTTACCAGTGTAATAATTTCCATAGAGAAACCCACAACCCACGTTGCCCAAGTCTGTGCGGCGGGAAGAAATGCAGGGGGGAAGGAAGTAATAGCATACCTGCGTAAGCTATGCGTCAACGGTGCTTACTGACGTCGATCCCTTTGGCACGCGGCGGCGGCAGCTTCAACTTCAGATCCAAAAAATATGTTTGACAAAGGACGGTTTGAGTCACTTCCCTGTTGTTATAACATGTCACAGTTCAATAACCAGCAAAAGATGTTGACTTTTTTTTTGTTGTCCCCAGTAGCCTCAGCCGATACTTTAACCTTCAAACCCGGAAGATTGGTTCACCCCGCACGCTTCAGCACCCTCGCTTATTTCATCCCCACACAGCACAACCGCCCGTTCCGCAGCTGAGCAGTGTGCCGAAACACAAAGAAAACAAAATGAAATGCACATTGTACTGTTTGGTCGACGAAACGCACCAAAAACAAAAAACGGATCGGCAGGAAGTAAATAACTCTTGGAAGCGCTGTTTTGG
>NW_027124306.1:0-3004 GCF_001457755.1 Trypanosoma equiperdum | reverse complement strand
CCCGCACGCTTCAGCACCCTCGCTTATTTCATTCCCACACAGCACAACCTCCCGTTCCGCAGCTGAGCAGTGCTGAAACACAAAGAAAACAAAAGGAAATGCACATTGTACTGATTGGTCGACGAAACGCACCAAAAACAAAAAACGGATCGGCAGGGAGTTAATAACTCTTGGAAGCGCTGTTTTGAAAAAAAAAATCAAAAACAATTGCATGTCGCTTTCTTCACCTTAGTTTCCTTCACAGGACGACAAATGCCCACTATCTTTGCCCTCAACTCCGCGGTCGAAACCTCGACAAACTCAATGTTGCTCTCGCGGAGAAAGTCGGCGACTGCCTTCTTCAACTTTGCACCCTCAGGTCCCGAGTGCCGACCGGCACCGGTAATAATTTGCATTTCAGCCACCTCACCCACGGAGGCCTCCCGCAGGCGTTCAACACGCGACTTCAACATATTAACTGCCTCTTCTACTCGCAGGCCATGCATGTCAAAGTAGTCCTTCCCTTTACCCTTGTTTTCGTTGTTGTGCCTTGCAATGGCATTGGCAGCCTCCTGGTTCTTCAAACGCATTTGCTCGCCCGCCTTCTTTGCCTCTTCCAGCGTTAAGCTGACCTCATGCTTCTTTCCTTCACCGCGTAACCGAGTAACCTCATCAAGTAATTCTGCACGCTTGGTTGCCCACGCTGCTGCATCCTTACGCAGTCGACTCCCCTCAGGTCCCTCATAATCGGGGTTAATGGCTGCGTTTATGATGTCACGCACACGACTCGTAGCGTCACTCAACTTCTCCTTGTTGTCAGCGGTAATGCAAACCCTGCAGCCATCGCTTATGGTAATTGTTGCTCCCGTTTCACACTGCAGACTCTTAATGGTGGACCCGCCCTCGCCAATGACGTGACCAATAAACTCCGGTGGCGCTTCTATCACCTCCTGCAGTGGATTCATTTCCCCATTTGCTCCTCCCTCGCCGCCTTCCCGGCACCCCGTGACATGCATAGTTGTAAAAAACGGTTCCAATATGATTGTTTATCCCTTCACTAAACCTACGTTTAAGGGTAGATGCATTACACCGTGGCAGAAGGTGGCAAAGAACGGAAGGTCATTCACCAACAGGCCAAAACAACTTTCGACTCACCGCCGTTGGATACAACGAAATATGACACCCGTGAACACCCCCAATTATTTTTTCCAACGAGGAAAAGGTTCCGTGGTGAGGTGTCCCCTGTTCCCAAGTGGTTAACGATATCAGTATCGCCTCACCATTATTGCAACCAATTGGCAACGAGAAAGCTTCTTCCCGGCGCACTACACAGCAAAATTAAGCAGCCGCGCTTCCCCAATCGAATCCCAATAAACAAATATGTCACGTACTCATTCAGGCTGGTCTTTAGCCAGATGCCGGTGGATAACCAATGTTTCCACAGCTTAGTGTGCTGTTTCTGTCACCGCAACATTCCATAATTATTTATATTTGAAAATTTAAAATGAAACAGCAGATTGCCTTACAGTCGCATCTGCAATCGATTGAAATTCAACTAAAAGATCACACCACAAGTTACCAACGACGTACAGTTGTGAAAGGGAGATGAGACAAAAAAAAAAGGACACATTCCATCGGCGAGGGGGAAGCGAGTTGCGGCATGCACGAAAAGCTCGAACCTTCGCCTTAGCCAAGAGGTTGTCAACATGATCATACGCACATACTCACGCACATGCACAATTCCATAACTTCGTATAAAATCTCAGTAAGCAAACGCAACCGTCAACGGTAATAGCTGCGGCTCCTATAGGCATGGAGGAAAAACAAGCGCTGCGTGCCTTCCGAAGATGAAACCGACAGCCTTGCATTCAAGTGGTTACGAGCGACCCGCGTTCAAGTATGAAAAGATTCAGGGTAAAACAAAAGAAAGAAAAGGGAAAATCCAAAGAGTTGGCGAAGTAAAGCACACAGACCCAAGGCGATCTGTCACGGGTAAAATGATGGTGACTCATTTGAATGTGGAAATTGGTCAACTGTGCACACCCACAGGTATCAATAGCCCTCAAAGAACCCGTGCAGTAGCGTTGCACGGCAAAGTAGGAGGAGAAAAGCAAAATAAAAAAGGTGAAAGTACGTGTGAGAATAAAAACAGAACCCAAAGGAACGCTGACGGTGGAAGTACGGAAAGAAGAAACTGCGCACGCCGTCGTACAGTTATAGCACACAGGCGCGCACAGACAGAGGAGGGGGAAAAGAAAAAGTCGCTATCCAAACCATCCATCAAACCCTTCTTTCCGTTCTTGGTGACGAGTTTTCGCCGTTTTGCTATGGACCCAACCCGCATCTAGAGAGGAGATCGGAATTGGTACGTGAGCAGAAAAGATTTGGTGTTTCTTCATTTCGCTTAATAGAACAAATACAGTGCAAGCAACCAGACGCTTACGCACCTGCAATCCGCCCCACTATCAATCCCATATACACTCCCTTCCATTCGGCCCAAATGTACAGGTGCTTACGCACGGCAATAATAATGTACATTCTTTCCTACCAACACGTGTTCATCATCCTCTGAAGCTCCATCAGGACTACTAAACCAGAGTCGTGAGTGGGTACTGTTGTCATCCGTTTCATAATACAAGCTATTCTCTACCATCGTGCCGTCATCACCACGATACAAATTTCCCTCAGCGAAGATAAGCAGCGACACAAGTAGACGCGCTCGTTTGTTGTAAAGGAAGTAATGCTGTGAGAAAAGCGCCCGTGACGCCATGGGATCACAACTGGGCGAGGCAAAGCGGAAGTACTCACATCCCTGACTTGCATCAGATGCGTGCTCCGTTACGCGGACCCAAAACTGTCCTACAGCCGGACCGCACGATGAGGGAAATGAGCGCAGTGTGTTGTTGACCTCCGCCCGCACATGGGCCTCATCACATGGCACAAAATCCTCCTCCGTCAGAACAGAGAAGTCATAACCGTCCTCACCATAAATGCTGTTTAGCGCGGCCACGAGAAACACCAACCG
>NW_027122997.1:27458-29185 GCF_001457755.1 Trypanosoma equiperdum | reverse complement strand
TCGGCAAAGGGGAGAGAGGCTTAATTTTGTTTGGTCTTATTTTTTGGTTGCCGTGTAATACCTTCTGTTCATCAGCTCAATGTGGGCACAAATATTATTGGTTGCCTGCAAACCTCAGGACGATCGCAGACACTTCGTTATCGCAAGTAGAAAATTATTATTATAAATTGTTAAACCCCTCAACTCGCAGTACTTTCCATAAACATCAACAATTCAACCGTCACCCCTCCCTCCATTCCTTTTTTTTTTAAATTCTCGCCTTTAAGACTAATTTTACATTTATTTGTTTCAGCAGTTAACACTTAACTTCTCATTTATTTATCGCGTACGGGAACTATGAAGTTGGGATGCCACGACAACTCTCAGTGCTGCAACGGTTGCAAAACATATCGCTAACCGGCGTCGCCTCCACCAATTAATTTCTTTGGAGCTGCAACCACAAAAAAAAAAATACGGCGCTTTCTTTGAGGCTCCATCTCTGCTTGTGTTTTCTTTTTTTCTCTTTTCCCCCGTGCGACATTTCACAAATTAACATTTGCGTAGTGCACAAATAAGAGGAAAATGCGCCAGAAAAAAAATATCACTGCGAAGGCATCGAAACCAAAATGCACTTCATGAGTCCCTGCACATTTGGAGTGTGCCGCAACGCTTCCCATTATTTATTTTTATTTGATTTATTTTTATCTTATTTTTGTGTGCGCGTGTGTGCTTGGGAGTTAATTGTGAAGTTATGACACAACACCTGACGCGACTCCATCGCTCGAATATATTTGGAATTCCCGCATCTCAAGAAATCACTGGCTTTGACGAGGGTTTTTGCGCAATTCAAGTTGGAAGCGGATTTTCTTTGTTTAAACCAGAAAAAAATATTTTTTATTTTTCTCTACCACCAGTCACACAGTTGGAAGGTTAAACGTGGAATTGTGGGAGAATCAAAAAAAAAACAGAACAGAACAGAAACATCTCCTCTTAATGAACTGGCGCCGGCAACATCACTTCTTCGTTACATTCGCTACAGAAATAACAGAGGAATAAACAAAAGAGGAAGGGAGGAAAGAAATAAATAAATATATATTTATATATATGAAATTCAGACAGTCAACATCGCAATTACTTCAAACGCGAAAGGGCATCAAATGTCCTCCGCAGTGCAACAGATTTAATAAAAATAGTAATAACAATAATAATAATAATTGGTTATTTTGTAATAATGACATAAATGGCAATTAATAATAATAATAATAGTGATAATAATAACAATAATTAGTAATAATAAATAGGAATGGAAAATAGTCTCCAAAAAAAATGGCACAGAAGAATAAGCGGGGGAATGCGAGGGAAGTGGGAACCAACATTTTTTGGAAAGAGGAGAAAAAAAACAAAAATGTTGGAAAGTTATGGACGCCGAATACAACGAAATGTGCCGCAACCTCACAAACAAATATTACAGACAGGAATGAAATGCACGTATATAAATACATATTTACATATTTATATATTTATGTACACAAATGTATACGCTTACAACTTCATCCCACGGGCCCTTCTGCCGTCACACACCTCTTTAAGTCGCATTGCGGAAAACAAAAAACAAAAAAAAATGCCACGAGGTTGTGAGAAAGCGGATTGACAATTTAAGGGACTTTCCATTGATTTAGCGCTGCAGGTGTCCGGCAACATTTCTCTTTTTCCCGACCCATTACTTCTCCTTCACACTCCCGTGGCTT
>NW_027122997.1:27375-27448 GCF_001457755.1 Trypanosoma equiperdum | reverse complement strand
TTTCTTTTCTTTTTCTTTTTCTTTTTTTTTTTCATTTTACTTCTTTTGTTGTTGTTGTTGTTGTTATTGTTCT
>NW_027122997.1:26068-27365 GCF_001457755.1 Trypanosoma equiperdum | reverse complement strand
TCTTCTTTTCTTTTCTTTTTCTTTTTCTTTTTTTTTTCATTTTACTTCTTCTGTTGTTGTTGTTGTTATTGTTATTGTTCTATTTTATTTTTTTTTTTGCGTTATGAGTTCATGAAGAACCGAACCCTCCGGCAGAAAATTGCTTTGACATGACAGACGCAACAACTTCCATAATAACTGACATCTTTTGTTGCACAAGTTGTGCCATACCTCCCATAACATCTTCATGGAGTGATGAAGCGGCCAGGTCGGAAGCTGAAATTTTTTCTCCATTTTCCTTCCGTAATTCCTCAATAATTGTCTCTATGAGGTGAGCATCAATATAATGTGGCCTGTCATGTATAACTTTACAGTAAATATATTTAAATGTGCCAAACTGTTGAATTTTGCTGTTACTGAGAAGTCCAGCAAAAAAAGCTCCAGCAGGGACGGAGTTCAGAAGTTGCGGATGTCGTTGGAACACATCAAGCGCTTCGGCAAAAATAACATAATTAATTACCTCAACCGAAGGGAATTTTAACAACTCGGATCTTGTGGATGATGAAAGCCAAGCGGGATTGAAGGTAATGGCGGGAGCGCCGGTAAAAACAGCAGCTGCAGTCGCCAAACCACCGCCAAGCGAATGCCCCGTGAATGAAACATTTGATAATCCAAAAGCGGAAACCACCAACGCCGCATTTGCCGCTGCTAACTTGTACGCATCCGATTTTCCAACTAATTGCAGCGCACTTTCAAAAGCGCTTCGGTTGTCGTGAACTCCCGCAAAGGCGAGTACATATTTGGAACCATTTGTGTACAATTCAGATCGAAAACCGCAACTCTCGTCCCTTTTTTTAAGTCCCTCAACTTCACGAGTGCATACGAGCCAACCATCAGGAAGATGTCCTTCACCACCATAAACATGGCAACACAAACATGACATTTCAAGTGCTTTCTTCCTGGAAGAGGAATCAATTGAATAATCACATGACTGAAGGTACGTTTTTAATAACTGATCAACGGGTTCCGACATGATTCCTTATAAAATGATTCCAATTGGTGTGTGTGAAGGATTTCTGAATCACTTCTCTCCTAAAATAAACCTATACGACAGCGCCACTTGCGGTGGATACTTCTTTCTTTCTCTTTTTTTTTTTAATTTATTAACATACACCTTGTGTTAACTTACGCTTCGAAAATAAAAAAGAAAAAGAGAGGTGAGGAAAGAAAAGGAAAGAAGAGACGAAATGCAGGACACTTCCCATGGAAAATGTCAAATTCCCTCACGTGCCAAATGGTGAGGAGAAGAAATAACGAT
>NW_027122997.1:21709-25995 GCF_001457755.1 Trypanosoma equiperdum | reverse complement strand
AATTATAACAATAATTATAACAATAATTATAATAACTACTATTGTTAGACGATAATTGCAGGAAAGAGGGAGCAACAGGCCCTCACATACTGCTGAAACGAAATGCATATGGGAGTTAATGTCGCCCCCAGTACTTTAATAAATTCCCCTCCCCATCTGTGAAAATAAAAATTTTTAAAAAAAGTCTTTCAAAAAAAAACCTTGTCCCCCCTCCCTCCCCTTCTTCTCTCCTTCCAAATATAAGAAAAAAGAAAGAAACTGTGAAGAGGCACTTGCATAAGCCATTATATGGTGGACATTCAACAGTTAAGATAAATGACAACAAAGGTTGAACACACACACACACACATATATATATATACATATATACACACGGGCACACGCATCATGAACACAAATACTGGGAAGAGTGGAGGAGAGAAAAGGGTTTTTTTTTGTTAATTTTTTTTTCAAAATTGTAAAAAAAAAGCGGGCAATCAAGTTAATGTTACACGTGTGACTTCTCGTGGCGGAAGAGCACCGAATGCTTAAATATTATCGATTGCGGTTCGAAGGCGCTCGAGAGCAACCGCCGTCGCGAGTGCACCATTAAGTCCACGCTGCACATCCCGTGCAAGTCGATTGGGATGTGCAATAAAAACTACGCGTTGTGACTCTTTCACCAATTCTGATGGTAATGTTGCGCCCTCTTCAGGAACCACTAACATTATGCCGCGATATCCCGCTGCAGCAGCCGACTTTACTGCGGACACAAGTGAACTCTCATCGTCAAGATAAACTTCCTTTCCAATAAGATGAACCCAGTGGTCACCAGTTCCAAAACTTGCAGTTATATTAGCGATTGGGCCCGCTTCATTGTGTTGGTAACCATTACATCGAAGCCAACGTTGCAAGTGAATGTTGTCGTGTCGAAGGAAAGTGGCAACATCAATATCATTATCATTAGATGGAGATGGAGATGCACCATAAACTTTCAGATATGGATAATATTGATGCAGTAGCCACAACACATAACCCTGCAAACGTGACTGACAACTCCTGTCGTGCAAAGTAGCGTGAAATGTCGTCGTGAGCACATGATGTGTACCAACGGCGCCCCGCCGGTTAAACTTGCGACGATTCAGAACAATAAGTTCCTCGCAATTGAACACATTTGCATTGCGCATGATGGCCCCAATGTTTCGATCACCAAACTCATTATATACCATCACGGAAAGCTGCATTCGATACTGCTGGCGCCTCTCCGCAAGTAAAGCTCGAATTTCTTCATTACTAAAGTGTATAAGATTTTTCTCATGTGGAAGCGTACAGGGCGCAATTGTGCCATTGGCGTCACTGCTCAAAGGCATATGCCCCAAAAATGGTACAAGTCGTTCATTCACTTCAGTACCCCGCCTCATCCACCGCGCACAGAAGGCCAAATGTACGGCAATTGCCATTGCTGAAAGCATTGAAAGTGAACCTACAGAACCGTATTGAGGCACGTAAAGGCAATAATCACATCCCGCACGCACCTCTTCAGACATGCCATTTTCCATTCCGAGAATTATCTCCACGCCGCAATTATCATCGCCCTCCGTTGAACCCCAACCGCCCTGTTGAGCTGCAGTTTCCCACGGAAATGACTGCAGTAATTGTGCCCCGGGATGGCAGGGAGTTAGTGCAACTTTTATTTTTCGTTGTGAAAGGGGAGTGGATACTTGCGAGTGCATGTAAAAAATTCGATTTCCGCCATGTATGATGTCCATTGATGGAGTGCAGTTCACTAATGGACTGAGAACCTTTGGGTGTGTGGCACCATAAAACATTGCGAGACGCAAGAGACACCACGCATTGTATGCAAACTTAATATCCTCAACTGTTAAACTCGCGAAGCCCATTAGTGGAAGAAACGCCTTTTTCTGCGGCCAGTATATGTTATAAGCCCAAGCATCAAAATCCCGCTTTATGAGGCAACGATTAGACAACCGCATTGAAATGCCCACTGCAGTGGCTCAAACTATACGCAACCTCACGCGGTTGGGCTGGACTTACAGGTTTCCCCTCCTATTTTTTTTTTTTGTGTGTGTGTGTTTCACTACGCCTAAAGTAAACACACAAAGATACAGATACATTACAAACAAATTTATATGGAAAGAAAATGTTATTTTCATTACAAGCGATGGGTCACAAGCACAATGGTTAAAAGACATGGGGCCGGTAGGAACAGGGGAGGGGGAAAAAAAAAGGATCAACAATTTTTTTAAAAAAAGAAAGGAATGAACTCATTTCACGAGAATACGCAATACAGAAGCTCAAAACGTACATTTTTCTATGAAATTAAAAATTCTAGCGTGCCTGATATTCAAAATAAAAATGCGGAAGAAAATCGTTCAAAAAAGAAAAAAAGACTAACAATAATGATATAAAAGCAAGGAAAGTAAAAAACAAAAACAAAACATCCCTATGGAAATCGCGTCTATGCCGCCTCGGCGTATAAAACTTATGCACACCGCCTTCCCCGCAGCATGTTTTGATAAATCACCCGCGATGGATCATCATACGGCACATCACGAAGCACATCGTTGGATCGTGACCGTGTGGGCGTTGCGAGTCGCACATCAACAACTTTTCCCGAAAACTGCCGAGCACCCCCCCGCACTGGCAATCTAAGAATTGGCGTATCATCGACTACGTGAGAAGTTACGGGCTCTGAACGAAGAGAGCTCATGAAGTCCTGATAATGTGGGCGTGATGATGCGTATTTTCGCAACCGCGCTACCGCCTCTACATATCCCGTTGGTACAAAAGACGAAGGTCCCGGTGGTTTATGCCTCGTCACGGGTGGAGTGGCCGGTTGTGACTCAAGAGGGTCAAATGGTGGAGGCTCACCAGAAAACTTAGCCTGGTATGATTTTGTTGGCCGTTCCCACATCCCACGCCCACCGGGTGATGGACGACGGGATCGCGCAGGACTTGTGGAAACGGTGCCCCCCGTTTGCGGTGCCGATTGAGCCTCAACGGCTGCTGCAGCAACGGCAAGTTGCCGATTTCTCCTGCTGTGGGCATCTTCTGTTAGGCGGTGGAACACATCACCATGCGACGATGGTGAGGGACTCCTTCGTCTAGGGAAACTGTCAGTACTTAATCCAGACCGGTGCCTCGACATTACAGCGGTAGCGCGCCCCCTCCGCATACTTGACATCGTAGGTGACGTAAAGCAGATGCCCTGACGTGGACTAATACCTCTGCCGCACACCGCCTCATCGAACAACAATTGAGGTGATGTCGCTGACCGCGGCGGAGACCGCTGTCGTTGCGGCTGCGCTTCTCGTTTAGGCGACGTCCCTTCCAAACCGGCACCTCCTTTAACCACAGTTTTCGCCCTTAACGTGAATTTTGACGGCGCTACCGCTTGTGTTCGATCCCTCTTTTCTTTCGCGGGTGTACGCCATGCAGAGATGGCATTTAGTTCCGCGAGATTACAGAATTCGTCCCGCGGTGAAAGTGTCTGCTGCTCACTCAAAAGCTCTGTGGTGCTTATCCCAGCGCACTCTCCATAGAGGTGTTCACAAACGCAATGTCGAACCCATGACATGTCATCCGCAACTGGCGCGGCATGACCCCTCACTATATCATACCAACAGTCATCAATACGATCTGTTTCCCACGTAAGGCCCAACCTCGCCAACAACTGCCGCAAGTCGTCGTAACGTAGCACTCCCTCAAATCCGCCATCCTTGCGGGAGGCATGCAACATTCCGTCTAAAGCCATAATCAACGTGCGATCCCCCAAAGGTGATATGGGCTCACGACAGGGGTCACCAGAACTTGAAATTGATGGGGAACTGGGTGAATGATATTCCTCTATGGGTTGCGATCCGCTGTACACCTCGCGCGAGCGCATTTAACTGTTTTAAATTTTATATGGAGTTTGCTACAATCTGTATGCTTGTGCTGATATATATATATATATATTTATTTATGAATGTATATACTTCTGCCCTTTTCTATGCGAGAAGATCCACAGAGTTGAGACCCGTGCCTCTACTACAATTATTGAGTATCCGCTACGCGCCCTGAAGTAAGACGCAATGACAGAAAAAGAAACTACAACAGTTCCCTTCTACAAAGGTCAAAAGAAAGGATAGAAATAGCAAACGCAGTTGCGGAGGCCGAAATAAATAAACAAATAGAAGAAATAGCGGAGAGACAAACAAATTGGGTGAGCGAAAAAACGGCGCGAGAAGATATAAGCGCGTGAACTCCAAAATCCAGAGACCACGGCAAGACAAAAATTGCAATAA
>NW_027122997.1:10350-21696 GCF_001457755.1 Trypanosoma equiperdum | reverse complement strand
AATAATAATAATAATAACAACGAGAGCATCGACGAAAGCAACTTTTGCATCGAATTAACGGACAAACAAGACTAAAATGGAAAAGAAAGAGGTACGGAAATATGTTCACTTTGAAACTGCGGTACACGACCAGCAAGGTGCATTTAAAGAGAGCGGACATGTGGAAGTGAGCCCATTAAGAAACCGCGAGATGATCATACAAGCGAAACTTGTATCGGAAACCCCCGCATAAGAAGGCAGCCGGTTCTCCCACCCAACCTTTCGCTTAATCTCCTTTAACGCGGGTATGCCTCACGCAGAGCGGATTTTGCACATTTATTTGTTGCTCTTCCTGCTTTTAAACTTATCTGCATCGCTATTTCCCCTCATTCCACGCCTCATAACTGATTGCTTAGTTATTGTTCCGCTTTACGCTTATGTAACTGCCGCTGCTGGTTTCACGGAATGTGATCCATTGGCAATGGCACTGTCCCGCGTACTCCACCATTGCCACCAGCCTTCCTTTTTCTGCCTTCTTATCTCCTAATTAACTTTCATGTATACTTTTACTACTCTCACAGCGTTTGCAGCCAACTCATGACGCGCTGAAAGAGGGGTGGAGGACACGGCGGGAGTAACTACAAAAGAGGTCATGAATTATCTTCACAACCCTCCACGCGTCAGTAATGCGTCGCGCCTCCTCCCAACTCGTATCGGGTCCCAGCGGCGTGTATTCAACGACACAAAGACGAGCCTTCAAAAGGTAATAATCCCAAGGCACCTCCGTTCCCAATTGCATTCGCGTGTCAGGACTAACAACCCACGGCCTGAGCCACTCATCAACATCTTCAATGGTTTCCATCACTTCGCTGCGTGGTGCCGGGCCGCTATCATTACCGCAACACGCGGCACCGGTCCCACAACTGTCACCGAAGCGTGCCTGAGATGAGCACTCCGAATAATACTGCAGCGCTTTACTGCTGAGAAACGATGGTGCTCGCTGGCCAAATCTCACGAGAACTTCCAACATATTCTCCCACTCATTACTATCAAGAAACGCAACCACACGCTCACATTGTGTCTGTATTCTCGTAACCACATTCTTCTGAAGAAACACGTCCATTTCATCTTCCTCACCGCCAAGAGTGGGAGCGGTGGACATGGCTGCAGCGACGCTTCTTGTTAAGCCATGCGTGAACTCCAACTCCGCTACGCTCAAGTATGCCTCCCCTGTATCACGCTTCAGGAAATAGGGATTGCCTCCACAAGAACGGAAACCCGATTCATTGCTAATACCATCGCTAGCCACCACATTCTCCACACACACATCCAAGTGAACGCCAAATATCTTGTGACGGATTGGAGGGCCACGTACACTTAAGTAGGCACCAAGAGGACTTCCCCAACAGGCTAAACACCTCTTAATGATATCCTCCTTAGCACAATATAACTCCTCTGCACCGCTGCCACTGCCATCACCGTTACCACCACTACCACCAACAACACCAACACTGCCATTGCAACTGGCGCTATAACTGTTACCGTAATGCCGCTTCCGACTTCCCGCGTAATGTTGCCACGCCCTGGCACATCGCATAGCGAAGAGTGACACGGAAGCTGTGAGAAGTACGTACAGCTTCTCTCGCTTATAGGCGAAGGAACCTATGGATAAAGTTTCATTCCAGTGCTTTAGAAGTTCTTCCATGTTGATTATGGGTTGCTCTTTCACGCAGAAGAGATACTCGTAAATGGATGGGTTTACTAAATGATAGGGCCGGCATCTGGGTTGTAGACATCGCGGCTGCCCAAACGATCGTAGTTTCTTATCTATAAAACGATTCGCGCTCTCTGTGGGAAGATCGTTGTGACCGCGATTCGGTTCCGCATGGAGCTCCACTACACCGGGTGGTGTTGCCTCTTCGATGGTCCGTTTTAGCTGCTGCGCGTGTTCAAACGGCACCACATCATCGCATTGCCCGTGGTGAATTATGATGGGGCATCGCACCTGCGCAACCACGTCAATGGTACGAAACCAATCATAACCCAAGTAGCCCACAATTGAGCCCACATTGGGCGTGATATCATTTGCGCATTCCTTTAGTGATGTAAAAGGGGATTGAAGCACAAGAAGTGCTGGAACCTCCTCTTCACCTTGCAGAAGCGCACATACTTGAGCTGATGGCCCCGTACCGATGGAACGGCCCATCAGCACTACGCGATCAGCGGGCACCCGCATGTGACGCACAGCGTAATAATACGCCGACAGCACATCTTCATTCATGGAACGCTCTGTCGTCTCACCATATGCAATTCCGTAACCCGTGTATTCCACAAGCAGTACAGAGGTAGAGGTACGCTTACTTACATATGACATTGTTTCAAACACCATCGCAACGTCTACGGCATTTGTGTGAGCGTAGATGATGATGAATTTAGCAGCCGTGTCGAGCAGTAGCAACCCGTACGTAAAGGTGCCATTTTCCTTCCGTGTATCCCAGTCAACCCTCGGTATATGCACCAGTTTACCAGGGTGTTTGTCTGCACTATAAGTAGGAGAAGGCTTGGGAAGAATAAAAGACTTTACCAGCGAACCGAAGAAGGCCGCCATGCCCCCACCAAGAAAAAAAAGCACTTCAATGCCTTCGCCTATTTTATTGTTAATATTATATATTATTATTATTATTTTTGTGCACAATTCGCATTGTTATTTCCGAATGCGGATATTTGCGTAGCGCATCACGAAAATATGAAAGAAATAATGAAGAGAAAGAGAGAAACTGAATCACAAGCACACTTACAACATGATCGTAAAACATATGTTAAAAAGATGAATGGCGCGCAGCAGGAGGGCGGTTTACCACGGCCATTGAAGTGGAAGGTGAGAATACCAATGCGGATCACAAGAACCCGCACATAAAAATTAAAATGAATGAATGAATGAATGAGCGTAAGAGAGAGAAGGGAAAAGAGGAGGGGGAGAGGCCTAAGTGAATCCATAGGCAGTGGAGCATACGCCAAAGAAAGTTTAAAACATCTCACCTTTGAGTGATGAAAGCTCTTCAGTTTCCAAGCTGAATATCCTTACAGCATATGCAGTTTCCCCCTCCTTTATTTCTTTTAACATCACCTCCACAAACACGCACGTGTGCCCACATCATACGACTCGCAAGCACCAAATTTTACACAGAGCAAAATATAGTTATACCATTATCTTCCCTGATTACAACACTTCCCGCAATAGGACCTCAACACCCTTTCGGAAGTCTTTATGCGTAACAGGACAGACACTTTCATCATCTATGCAGACGTGATGCACAAGGATGCCATTTGGAAAGCGGGCGAAAACCGTCCCCGGCCGTAGTTTCTTCCCGCATACCGCGCAGGAGCTTTCGATGTCGATTACAACTCGCCGCGACTTCTCAAGCTCAAGCACCTTTTCCGCCTGCCGCACTCGGGCTTCTAACACGCTGGCGTAAATGGCCGCACTTCGGTTCCGCATGGCAGCAACGGAAAGCGAGCGTCTGAGAAAATCCTCCACAACTGCAATGGGTGTATTATCAGGCAGCAACTCAAGAACAGCAAGGGGTTCAATACTCCCACACGTACTCGCAATAGACATCGCTTCCTCGAGTCGTGGCTCCGCACCGGTTGAGGGACGAAGTAATTCCTTAAGAAGCACGAGGAATACATCCTCTTCATCACGGCTGGCCCGAATCGCATAGTACTTCGCCTCCTCCAATTGGTTCATCTCGTAGAGACACATGCGAACGGCTTCCCCATGCAACTTCAAGCGCTGATAAATTATTGCCCGTTCGGGATATGCCTGAGAGCGCACGGTTGGCTGCTCCAAATACGCGCGTACAACTGAAAGGTTCATGAAAGACGAAGAGCTCAAGAAGTCACAAAGCACCTTCCTCCGCCTCTGCCTAATTTCGGTTTCCTCCACCTCAATTTCAGCACCAACACCCACTGATTTCGCCTGTTCGCCCTCAACGAACACCACTTCCACCAAACTTTTCCAGTAGGCGTCATGCATTGCCGCATCCCTGCAGGTGTCATATTGGTTTCCAAGAATGAGAGATAACCACTCTACCACTCGCTCATGCATATTGGTGGTTCCAACGCCCATCATGTCGGTGCGAACTAATCGAAGCACAGCGGCTTGTTGTTCAGCCGTCATTTTGTCTACTGGAAATAACATAACTGACCACAGTGGTGGAATATTTGCCAGAACCCAAAGAGCGTGACGCGCCACCAACTGGAGGGTCTCTGGTATGTCCCACGCAAGTTTTCTGCAATAAAGAATTGTCGTCACAACACCCACACAACGCCGAAGCAACCGTGCCGACTGCTGAAGGTCCTCCTCTTGGTCCATTGGCGCTTCCATGTGGCTATAAATATCACTCTGGGAAATAAATATACCACTTGTCTCATGCTCAGGTATCATTACTTTGGGAAGCAGACGCCGCAGCACGGAGAGAAACTCATCATTAAAAGAATCTCGTATAACATTATCATCCTGGATAGTGTTCGGCACCGTGTCTATCCCTTCTCCTTCCTTATTTACGGATGAACCAATGGCACTACATGTTGGTTCCCCCGTCACAGCAAGTTCCTTCAATAACTCTAAACTTCTGCTATGTAAGCCCTGGCGGTACCATAAAGCCACCAGCCCCACCCATTGCTCACCTTCCAAAAGACACTGCTCCGAATCCCTGGGAGCACATGCGTTTTCCGTGCACAAAAAATTTAAGAGCTCCTTCTCTTGTCCCAAGAAAACATATGCCCTCAAAATTGCCGTATCGACCGCCTCAAGCACCACATCCACATCAGGGTAGAGAGACGTATCCATTCCCACGGACGCGCTGCTACCAGCGGCAATATATTCTGGGCGGAGAGAAGTCACGTAGTCAAGAAGAAGATCCACAGACTCATTTGAGCACACAACACCCTCAAACGCACGGAAAGACGACAGCAACTCGCTCAGATCAGCGGGTACCTGCCACGCATCACGCGCACGTTGTGTGAGAAACCCGGGGAAGAGACTAATAACCAACCGAGGGTCGACCCGTGCGTCGCGGAAGCGCAAAATGGCGGTCTTAACATCCCCACGCTTGTAAACACACCACAGCGCATAATGAGTTTGCATGCTTTTTGCCAAAGCCTCCTCTACCTCATTCACACAAAGCTCATACAGTAACAATCCAAACTCGAATTGTTTGGCGGAGATGAGACCCATCACCTGCTCGCGTGGCGGCACCATCTCAACCAAATAAACCGTATTGGTACTACCACCACTGCTACTTGTTGCGATGGTCACATCTCTGCGAAACGCATCGGCTGGCGTACTTTTAGTTGGCAGCGTCACATCAAAGTCAGCGTATGAACGATGGGAAATACGTTCAATTCCTTTACAACCAATGCTTTGCCCCAGCGGCGTGGTTTCCGAGCAGCCGCGTGTTGTACTCGCAAACGGTAACCGCACCTCCAGTCCGCTACTGCTGTGTACTGTAAGCAAAAAAGGATGAACATACGTTGCACCATTTGGTGGAGAGGACCACACCAACGTGTTGGCTTCATTACCGGCGAGAATTGTTCCGTCATGGAGGGCGCGCGCCCCGTTACCTCTTCCATTGTCTACGAGAACCTCCGGCACGGGGTCAAGCGGCAACAGAAGGGGATTGACACCTTTGCTATTACTAGTAGGGTAAAGACACTCCACCATGCCACTCGCCACATCCACTAAAAGATATTCACGACGAAGTGCTACCATAATATTTCGACTGGCCCACGTAAGTGACTTTCCGCCATCCGGTACCTGCAACCCATCCCTCACTGGTATAAACTCCTGCCGTTGTCCCTGCTCCCTATACTCATAAATGCTGACCTTTTTGCGTTGCAGTACCGCCATGGAAAATATTCCCTTTTGCCGCTTAACATGCACGGCGGTAATGTCCTTCATTCCAGTTATTGCACTAAGCTCCTGCAACTGATCCTCCCGCGGGTGATCCGTCGCTGCAGATGTTATCGGCTCTTCCAATCGGAACACCAAAATTGCGTCGTCCGCAACCGCAACAAGAATCTGCTTTTCCACAATGGGAATAGTGGCGAGAACAGGGTGTTTCCGTCTGGCCGTGTGAATATGCAAACAACGAAGATCCCCTTTGCTGGGGGAAAGTTCGTAAACGATAAGTTTACCGTCATTTGTACCGATAAAAACAAGGTTCCCTGCTGTAGTTATGGATTCAATCACGTATGGAATCTTCTGTTTCAACTCACGTAGGCGAAAGGCCTCGTAAGACGACATTGTTCAATGGATATTTAATTCGGTACCTAAAATAGACAAGGTTGCGATACCCCTCAACCGCTACATGCTGCATATGGCAAAGAAAAATAAAAGAAGGACAAAGACGGGGAAAGGGGGGTTACGATGAATAAGTACAGCAACAGTAGCGAACATCCATCAAACCGCAGGGGCGGTGTAACAGCGATTTTAATCATAATCATAATAATAATAAATTAGGCGGGCATAACTCACACTCCCAACACATACACACACGCACGGCAACACTAATCAACCAAATACTAAATAACAAGCAAAAACAAACAGGAAGAATGGCAGTCGTAAAAGTTAACCACGACAAATAAACAATTAGGCAGAGGCGTATAAACAATGTAAAACAACAAAACTTCAGGTGCGTGTAAACAACTAAAAGCAGCAGAAGTTTTTGTGTTTTCCACCTTCCATGGCTTCATAACTTCATTCATGAACGCCGATGAGAGGTTGCAAAAAAGTACCTTTTCATCCTACAGAAAACAAAAAAAGGGAGGTGAGGCCAAGCACCAATCCACTATATGGCCCAATGTTCAAAAAAAACATAGGGAGGTGAGGACATGCCCAATTGAAAGAAAAAAAAGGAAAAGGAAAAAAAAGAAAGAAACAGTAGATAGAAAACAAAACATTGATTCATTATAATTCCTCTTCCCTAAAAAGACAAAAGAAAAAAAAAGAAACTTCATACTTGCCACAACTCCACAAGCGGATCCCAGTCATCAATCGCGGAGAGGCGTTCTCCATCGAAGAGTAACACACAATTTGGAAATGGAGCACCGCTATTACCCTTCTCACCTAAACGCCTTACATGTTGTTGAGTGAGAGGGCCCGCAATGGCTGCTGACTGCAATGCCATGTGTTCTCGCTCCGTCGTTGTTAAGGTTGAGTGACGCTCAAGAAAGTTACCCATCTCTCGCGAGAGTTGCAACATTGCTTTTGAATGTGCCTCCATCCTCGACTCACTCAACAACCCTTCAAGATGTTTTACCATTAATTCACAGCATGGCTGATCCGCTAAAGCAATACCTAGGCCCATATCCACAATGTGAGCCGCGTCCACACGAAACAGATATGCATTACCTGAATCCGTTGACGTGTTACCTACTTCATACAACGAAACGTGAAAGTTAAAATGTCCCAATGAGTCCTGGAGTTGCAATGCTTCTACTGCACTACGAAAGCATTCAACATACATCATTGGGTGTGTTTCCTCCATAACGGAAGCACTGGCCCTTGGTGTCACAACCTTGTCGGATTCCTCAACATCGGCAGTGGGAGTGTCGCACCCACCGTCACTGGCTACACCCTCTTCACTAATTATTGTGTTGTTGGTATCGTTAACTTGGGGAGTAAACGTGGTTGTGTTACGCGTTTGGTTACTAATGAAACGCAATGCCGCAACTGAAGGTTTCTTGTGCTGCACTGCTTTGCAGAGTAACTCGACTGCCTCGTCATCCGATGCGGTAAAAGGGACCAACACGGTCAGTAACATGTGAAAGGGCGACTCCACCACAACACCATTCATCGCACACGTCACATCACCCTCCAAACCACCGTCTTCATATGCCGCCTCTGCAGCAGCAGCCGCCATGGCTGAAGGCGCTGGTATTTCAAGTGGAACATCAACAACACGTTGCACAAAGAGTGGAGCTGTTGCTGTCATTTCATTCGCAAGAATAAGGGACGTGGCAACCTCCGCATACGTGACCTCAGCATTCACCATGAACGGCTGAAGCCTTAACTTCGCCACGCAACGCTTCCTGCTATCTTGTAATGCAGGCGGCCAAGCAAAGAGCGGCAAGCCAACAGGCAAAAGAACTGAAGGTGGTCCCATGTGCACCTTTTCGTATAAAAAGAGCATCATCCACGGCGACGGCATGAGACTCACACTACTTCCATACACGCCCTTAATACTAACGTCAATCAGCGGAGCCTGTGCTACCGGTGATGCAACGAAGTAGGCCCAGTAATTCCGCGCAAGGAGGGAGTAACGCGTCGTTGGGTCCTGCTCATTTACGGATTCCACTTTGAGCATATCCAAACCCTGTTCACCTTCGGGTCCAACAACCTGTCGCAGCTTCTTCACCACCTCACGGAGAGAAAGCACATTCTGAACATACTGCGCCGCTTCACCGAATAAACCACACTCCGCTCTGGCACCTTGTACCTGTTCCAGCTTTTCAATAAAACCGCCCATAGTTTCATCTGAGAGCTTTCCCATCTCGAAGAGCGTCACAACGTGTTGCCTGAACGAAGGGTCGGTACTCAAGTTTGTCATCATGAGAAACCCCAACAAACTCGTGTCGTACAAAAGTACCAGTCGCTTCGCCGGTTGTCCTTCAGTACCACAGGCATTAGAAATGATGCTCTGCACGTTCACTTCGTTGCTGCTATTCTTTATACAATCCCCATCGAAATGAACAGCAATATCCAACCCTTCAGTGTCTATTGAAGGCTGCCATGAGGATTCCACCAAGCTGTCAGCGAGTGCACCACTGTTAATATCATCACCAACAATAACGCCAAAACCATCTGTCGATTCAGTTTCAGCAACAGGGGAAGAAGATTCCTCTGTGAGGAATGGTTGCACCAACTCACTCCATGAAGTGTGAACACGCTCGACGAAGGGCTCGAAATCCTTAGGTATGCGGTTCGTGCGTGGTTGCGCCAAGCGAAGTCGGATACACATTTGCACTGCCAAGCACAGATCTTCCTCCTCAAGTACAAGAAGCTTGGCTAACTGCCTTAGAGAGGTACGATCGTCAATTGTTCCAAGAACCTTATACAACAACACTTCAATGGGGTCGTCGGAAGTGCGATTCATCACGAAATGCTCCAGTGGGGGCACAACAATTTGATCCTCGATGCTTACATCCAATATAGTGCAAACGAGCCCCTTATGGTACAAACCAAGAAGCTCTACCCTTGATAACTCACACGCATAACAGCATCTATGAGCAATAGATGCCGCATCATCTGCAGACTTCGGTGAGGGCACAATAGGAGTGCCGTCTGCAGCCACAGAAGCACCGGAGTGAGCCGATGGTGGCGCGCCCAGTGGCGTTCTTGGCGATGATGCAGATGCCGCAGAAACAGCACCGCATTGACTACCCATTCGACCAAAATCGCCTTCAACTTTCTTAACTTCAGGACCACCACTACCGCCATTTTTGGACCTTATGTTCTCAGGGTTCTTCACAATCGTTTCACCACTGCTGTCCTTACTGTCTTGGTCCTTGTAACACTGAAGCAAATGGTTGTGCATCAATAACTCCTCCTTCGTCAGCTCTGATTTCTTACGCGGTTCCGCCGACCCATCCACAGGAAGCACACGGCAAAAGGGTGTTAATTCCATAGTAGAAAGAAGGCGAGCGGGCAGATGGTCCTTTACAAAACCTCTGTTGACATGCCATCGCACTTTACTCCTTACTTCGCGTGTAAGCTCAAGGTATTCGTTCCGCCCAATTCCTATACAATTAAGCACGTCCACGGCGGTGAAATTTGGGAGCGTATCGTAACTGCGCTCCTTCTTCAGAAGCTCCGCAATCATCACGGTGTAATACACAAGTGGCGTTTCGTGAGTGTACCGTACAACAGCTTCCACATGAGGGTAGGGAAAAAGTTGAAGCCTTGCCTTGAGGTGCTGCACCATTGACACGTAGTATTTTTCCTCAGAGACATCTTCTCGTACAAAATTCGGCAGCCGCCGATACGACCAGTAGCGCATGGCTCCAAAGAGAACGGCTTGCTCTTGATATTCAGCCACAGACATGCGCTGCTGCAGAGCAAAACAAAGTTCCGCGTACGAGACACCGGCCCCCAGGGCCTGGTGCAATTCCGCCGTGTGGTAGTTTGCGGTCATCAGTAAAGGCCTGCTTGCAATAACAAAGAAAACGGGTTGAACACAGGAAACCACTACTACTTCAAAGGAGAAAGGAGTAAAAGGCTAAGTACTTAAATAAATCAAATGCAGAGATCGTGACAACCCTCCTCAAATGAGAAAAAAAAAGATCTTTAAAAAAAAAAAAGAAACAGACACAAATAAACATGCATCGTATCGGGACCCTGTTGTTGAGGGTATACGTTCGAACAACAACAACATAAACCACAAGGTAGTTAATCCTACCCATCCACTCAATTGAAGCATAATTGGTGAAATAACACGTGAGTGTAGGAATGTGATATATATATATACGTGTGTCTGCATGTGTGTGAATCCTTTCACCGCCATTAATTCTATAACCCAACAGCAGCGCATGAACCAGTAATGCAAATGAAAGAAAATGAGCCACGTGACTTCCTCCTGAACACCCAACATTCCTACTCATAACAGTGCAGATCATTTGACAAGCGCAGCCACTGAGTTACCATCTCTGATCTCTCAGGTTTCTTGTCATGCTCCCATATGCAAAAACTCTCAGCCACGGCTGTGATGCGCATGTCCCCCGCTGCCGCTTCCACCTGCGCTGAAGACGGCTGAGTGGTATCAAAACAGGCAGCAGCTCCACCAGACTTCCTCCCACCCGCCTCCGCAATTGGAGGTTTATTGGTGAAACTTGCGCAGGCAATAACATATGAAGATGGCAATATTACTTCACGTCCCATAAGCGTACGCCCGCGTAATGCATTGCGGAGCTCGCCTCCTTCTCCACGTACCGTATGTTGCGTAAAGTTTACAGTGACATCTGTTGTCCCACGGAAATTTGTCTTCACTGGCAACGAATGTATTACCACAGGCGCATTGCATTGGCCCTCGGATACCAAATCAGGAAGAGAAACTGAGTTTTGTCCTTCCATGGAACTATGCTTTTACAACAAATAGAATAATGTAAGAGAAAGAAAAAAAAAAGACAGACGTACCCTGTCCTTATAACGCGTTCGCAAAAGGAAGGAAATCAAACATGCTTCATTCATTGTGTGATAAATAAGGGAGAATAAGTGAAGAAGCGGGACACACACACACACTCGTGGCACAACACTGCGGGTGAGGGGGAAAAAAGTGAAACGTTACGTGATTGCGAAGGCCACCGCAA
>NW_027122997.1:7006-10340 GCF_001457755.1 Trypanosoma equiperdum | reverse complement strand
CCCCCCCCCCCACACACACACACCAGTCATTTAATAACTCTTATTCCCCCTCCCCACTCACGTCGAGCACATGATGTTCCCAACACTAAAGGTAATAAACCTGCGCCAATTTCTGTAGATGCGGCAGTAAAGTGAGGCCGCCACAACCGGCACTCACATTAGCGTTACAACCACCGTTATCTCCGGTATCTTTCAGATCCTCGCAGCACTGTAAAGCATTCAATAATTTAAGACGCTTCACTGGATGAGCTCCAGGCACGATGGACTCCCACAGCAGGAACTCATCGAGGCAACTCTGCAGACAACATCGCGTATCACCGAGAACAGTGTACACGAAGGTTAGTGCATTACGCAACTCGTGACAAAGGTAATGGAAAGGATACAGTTCAGCACAACACTTCTGCAGTAAACGTTGTAACGCATCCTTGTCTGACCTGCTGATATCACACGCATCTTTCGAACGAACACGACCGCAAAGCAGCTGAACATCCCCGATTAGTTTACTGTGTGTATCACAGACACTATCACCGCTATCCTTCTTGCCGTCAATACCACCTTTGTTACTTCCAGAGCGTAACATTGCCGTAAGGGCAGCTTCATATGGATCATCACTGCCACCACCGCAGCAACAACAACAGCGAACGCAGCGGCAATGGAAGAAATATTTTTCCGCGAGCTCCCCACGCCTTAACTCCGTCGGCCAGTACAATTGCGGAATGTACGCAATGGTGAGCTCTTCACCAGCTTCAACGACACGCGTTGTCACAATTGCGTCGCTCTGAATAGCACAATTTGGTGCACAGGAATGATTGAAGTAAGACGTAATACTTGCCGCGTGAAGTGCCTGCCCAACGCCTAGACCTGAATCATCACAAATCTCAATTGCGTTGCAACGAATAACGCCAATAAGCCTCGCCACTTCACCATGTTCCTTTTCACCGTCCAACAGCTCATGCACAATGCGCACCAAATTTCCAAGACTTTGCGCTACTTCAACAGGATGGCCCTCCAACTGGTGCTCCACAGCGTTGTAACCGGGACGGTGAACCCTAACGCCCGACAATGTGGTGATGCAATGCACAGCCGTCGTAAAAAACTCGTCAACGCTGTCCGTGATGGAAACGACTTGTCCCTCCCGCTCCCGCTCCTCATGAGATGCTTGCAGGGAATCCCGCATGTTCTTCAACCGTTGCAACAGTCGGCACTCGTACTTGTCGTGCTGAATTCGATGCTTAGCCGCACACTCCGCAGAGCAATACCCCACAAGTTTGCAGTGGCCACACGCATATTTATCCTTTTGGGTTGTACCCTTCGGTTCATCACTCTCAGATAAGGGACAAACAATTCCACAGTTATAACACACACCAACACCACATGACTCGTCAAATGAACAGACACTGAAGGGGTGTAAAGTCGAACTCACCGCAAGATGGGCTGGCAGACGCGTGACAGCCACAACAGATTTTCCACAATCGCCCTCTTTCACCTCAATAGAAGGCTCTTCTTCAATTGTTTGTTCGCCATCGTCATTACCCTCACGTTTTGGCGGCAAAATCTCAGCTAAGAGTTTATCAAGAGCCTCACCAATGAAAGGCCGCATGGACTCCGCCATGGATGGGAGCAAATATACGGCACGACACAAATACTGCAGTGGACCAATTCCATATTGTCGCTTTGGAAGTGAAGGGAAATTTCCCAGAAGCATGCAACGCCCAATAAAAGCATACGCCTTCGCAATCAAGGGGTTCACACGCTGCACCTTCACAGCCAATGCCGCACATTCCTCATGTTGCCCCAACTTAAACAAACAAGTGAGTGCATTGCCAGCGCATCGGGTATATTCCTCCTTCACCGCAACCGAATCCACCCCCGCTGCGTCCTTTAGCGTATCGTATAAATCAATTGCTTCCCGATACATGACAACGGCGGCACGAGGATCTGTGGGGAAAAGTTCATTACCGCGTTTACGCAACTCCTCCATGGCAACTGTTGTGCCCACCACAGCGTTTCTCCTTCTGCCAAACGGGGATAAAATGCGGCCTGTGATCCGTCCTGTTCAGTTCATACCAATTATCAGTAAACAAAGCAATTGTGGGTGGAAAAGCAAGAGGAAGGGATCAGAGGCCAAACACATCATTGATACAGATGAGGAAAGTACGGTGGTAAAAAAGCCGAAGAAAAGGTAAGAGGTGCGGTATCAAAAAGTAATAATAATAATAACAATAATAATAATTTCAACAAAGCTTCGGCCTTTAATGTACAAGTTAACACCCCGACGAACAGCGGCATCCCCTCCATGTAATTTCTCTTTTCATCCATCAGCAACAAGCGATTCTACACTCCACACATGTGCATGTATGACACCAGCAACCTTAATATATATTTATATTTATTTATTTGTGTATATCACATACCGCCCGCCATCCGTATTCGAGTGCTTACTCCGTCGACTGGTCCTCCTCCTCCACACCTTCCACCTCATTCCGCCTTCGCTTTTGCAGCCCAAACTTCTGCACTTCATGCATTAACGCTGGTCCTAACACTTGATGGGCGAGGTGATGATTTTTTTGACTGTTAAATGCTTCCATGCCCGCCAAGTCAGGTTGATGTACATGTCTCGTGTCAAGCACTGATTGATGTGTCGGAATAACAAAACATGCCCTCACGTCATTATTCACCACTATTGCCGTCGCCTCCTCATTTGTTTTGGCACTAACCGCAGCAGCACCCATCAGACAATCACCTCCGCCCTCACCATATTCATCACCATCCTCGCCTTCACCTTCACCTTCTCCTTCTTCCTCATCATCATCATTTGCATCCGCGTGATGACTGCGACGTTGAGACCTTTCCATTTTTTCAATGGCATTCATCACGGCGGGGTGGAGAATATCAAAAGCAACTCGCGGGTCGCTGTTAACAATGAGATCAAAGTAGTTGTGTAATTGCGTGCCACTTCCAGGCAATCCGCTCATGGCTCTAAAATAAATAAATAAAAGGAACTCTCAATAATAACAATAAATGGTAATTACAGTGCTATTATTATTATTATTAGTTACTTTAAATAGATGTATGTGTTTGTGTTTCTCTCTTCGTTTCCCTTCCCTTCCCTTCGCGTTTTTTTTTCTTTTTTGGTCAACGCAATTAAAGAAAAGAAAGTAAAAAAGAAAGAGTTCAAAAAAAAAGCACCGAAAAACACATCGAGAGTGGGTGGTGGCACGAAAGGAGGATTCAAACATGCGTGTAAATATGTAAAAAGATAATAAACAAATAAACAAATTAGTAAAATAGCGAAAAAAGAAAAAGAAAGGGTACAATACTTTCAAACTTCGTC
>NW_027122997.1:5295-6983 GCF_001457755.1 Trypanosoma equiperdum | reverse complement strand
AAAAAAAAAAAAAGAAGACACTTCACAGGTGTGCACTTTCCCTTTACTTCCTCTCGGTACCCTTTTTCGTGTTCCCTCCCGTACATCATAATAACCGCAAACACTAATAAATCCACGGCTCACAAACACATTCACTGATAAATAAACATATATTTATATACTTTTTTTTTCATCTACGTATGCGCATGCACGCTTTAACGCACTAAAATGATCACATACATGTAAACGCTAAACAGGGCAAAAGTACAGAGAGATGGAACGAAGCAGAACAACAACCTCGGAAACAAAAAAAAAAGGGAGCTCTGCCGTTCCCGCTCATGACATTTCAAGCAATTCACACACTAAAAGGTAAAAACTAAAAAGAAAAAGGAGGAAAAGAAAGAAAAGAAAAGAAAAGAAAAGGAGGAAAGTAATCACACGGCATCAGCGGACATGTCACTTTTATCCTGCCGCCGTAACTCTTCATTCCATGCGTACAATTCCCGTCTCCGTTGCTCCTTTAACCTTAACGACGTGTAATCGTTACGGCAGGGGAGATTCTCATGAGCGGTACTGCTGTGACCCCTGCTAGTGGCGCTAAGAGTCGGTCCATTTTTTCGAGAAGTCCTCATTCGAGCACTCACCGCTTGCGATGCTGCTGATGGAACCGTTTTGGAGAGACGAAGAAATCCAACCCCTTGTGATGCCGCCTGAGCCCCGCCTCCCACTGGTTTGACGTCGAAAAGTCTACTAGCGGCACGAGGGCCATTACTAACGTTTGTGGAGCCCGTGAAATCCAACAAACGCCTGGATGCACGCAATCCAGTGGAAGCAGGCACTGCAGGTGTTAATACAACAGAAGCTGCGGTAGCGTTACTAAGGGTAGGTGTGGCAGTAGCAATGGTTTCATTGGTGCCACTGGCACAAGGCGTACTGTTGACATTACTCTCCCTATTCTCATCCTCCTTGCCACTCTCTTCGTTTGCAACTAACACTCCTGCCTCCACAGCAGCATCTATTCCAATAATAACTCCATCACCTCCATCTTTTGTTCCCTCCTCCCGTATGGCATCACCACTACATTTCGTCTCTCCCTCTTCATTTTTAACCGGTAGTGCACCATTCAACTGGACCGATCGCGTGTTGGGTGTTGCCATGGGTTCGGATGGGTATTGCCATGCACCTGCTGCTGGTGTCTCTTCCCCTTCTACCTTTGAAAGTCCATTGGAAGGCGGAAACAAATCACCGCGTGGGGTGCCGGGCCCGCTTTGACTGCTCAAACGGCCATACGGAACCTTATCGGATGTGTTTTGTCCAACTCTTAAGGTGGAATGAACCCGCGCAGCATCACTCGTTCTCGGATACCGCTGTGCCTGCTTGTCATCGCTATGCATCAGGGACAAAATGTTTTTTAACGCTAATGACGGACTCAAATTCACACACTAATACTCTCCACAGACACACACACACACACACGCGATAACAATAGCGTCAACGAAAAAAAAAAGGAAAAACAAAATAATAACAATAATAATAAAAAGAATACCAACAAATGAAATGAGAGGAATGTTACCGCTTGATCGAACTACAAGTTAAAGAACCCAAGCCGTTCTATTTTCCGAAGAAGTGGAAGAGCGGAAGGAGAAGGTAAAAGAGGGGTTCAATTTGTGGCAAACAAACAAAGCAGTGAGAACGAGGGAGAGGCACGA
>NW_027122997.1:4865-5285 GCF_001457755.1 Trypanosoma equiperdum | reverse complement strand
ATATATATATATATATATATATTTGAATCCTCGGTGCCGATCACGCACTCACATACGTTGCTACAACGCGCAAGCAAAACAAGTGGATGGAACCGCATCATCCCCATCGTTTCATTTGCACACCTTTTGTTTCCCGAGGAAACGCAACCGCCCCTCATTAATCCCATTGGGGCGAATTGTGCCCTTAAACCACCCGATAAGTGTTATTCATTCATTATGTTAATATTATTACTGTGCTGATGGTTGTTGTCGCTGCAATGGTTTACTAACCCCACATCAACTCCAACTCCTTTAGTCCTCGTTCCCTTTCTTTCTTTCTCTTTCTTATGCACTTTCGATCAATCATAATTCCCCACACACCCACACCCCATAGCTCACATTCACAAAGACGTGATAACTCTTCACAACCTTCTTTTCTTC
>NW_027122997.1:1329-4855 GCF_001457755.1 Trypanosoma equiperdum | reverse complement strand
TTTTTTTTTATTGCTTTCGCCCTTGAATCGCCCAGTACCTCTACCGCAGCCGAAAATCCTGGTCATAATGACTAATCTGAAGTGCCCCTTCGAAGTCAACATGAAGTGAAATGTCAAGATCTCGCCCATTGAGTGCATTTGGGCTGCATTTCATGCGAAAGGTGGCTCGCTCTCCCGCACGCATCCGAAGCGGGTTAAAAAGATATAAAACCGTTTGCCTCCAATGCGTGGGAGGAGAATATGGAGTTGTGTCAAGTATCACCACTTCATGACCAGCGGTGAAGGGCGTGTCAAAGTGAACAGAAAGCGCATGAACATAAATAATGCTATTACCACCATTACGCTTTCCGCGGGAGGCCTGTGCCTCAAGTGCAAACTCCGATGTGAAGCTAAGATCCGCTTCTTTTACGGTATTGATGTCAAATGAAACGAGAGGTGCTACATTGGTAACAATTTGTGATCGTTCCACCGTGTCCACAAGCGGCTCAATGAAACTTAGGCGTTTGAAGTAGGAAAAGTCAATTCCCTGCACATTGTCCCAAATGTTGAAGCGTTCTTGGATGTACTGCTCGTCAGTAATGCCGCATACGTGCATGTTAGCTTTATCCGGGAACATCTTCACATCAGGAGTACCCAAATTATCACGAGCGTACAAAACGGTGTTTAACATAGACTCATAAAGTAGGAAGTAACCCATCCATTCACTAATAATAATATCCACCTTCTCATCCAATTGTATTTCCTCAACCTTACCTTGAATTATTGTAATAACATCCTCAAAACCGTTATCTCTTACAATTTCCCTCGCTTGCACGGCAACAGTACTGCAGTCGACCCCAATCACCTTCCGCGCACCCGCTTTTGCAGCAAACATAGAAAGGATTCCCGTCCCGCAACCAACATCAAGCACAACCTTGTCCTTAAAAAGGTACGCATTACGCCACATGGCATCACGATATGATGTGGTGCGATGGCAATCCTTCAACATTTCCATGTGAATTCCATAATGGCTGTAAGAATCAAAATAATAATCTGTAGTCGTTGTAGTGCTGGAGGCGGCATTTGCGTCCACCGTCATTGTTGCACGCGGTAAACCACTTTTTCTTATTTTTGTGAATACAAGGCGTCTCAAATGCTGCCCGTTCGTCCTGCTATTATTACTATTATTGTCTTTATTATCAAAGGAAAATATGTGGCAGCAGCCCACTTACAAGCGCTGTATTTACGAAAAAAAAGTTAAAAATAAAGGCTAGAGTGGAAGTAGAATTTCAAAACAGTGACAATGACGACGATTATAGTAAGGCAGGATCACGGCAAAACACGCACAATCGCAAATGTGCATATATATACATTTATTTATTTATTTATATCGATTGATTCCTCCTCCTTCCCTTATTGGTACTTGCTTCTTTTTCTTTTTTTTTTTTGACTTTTCATCGCCATATGATTCGCATATGTTGCCGTATTTCCTTCTCCACTTCCTGATCCTCCACTCACTCAAAAGAAGAAAAAAAGCAGAGCCGGTTATCTGTGATTATTCGCATTAGCTTTGATTCCAACAGCATCACGCATGTCTTGCAGGGTTGCGGGCGCAAACACATTTCCCTCCGTCCAAACTTCCACCGTTTCCCTCACAAATGCCAACGCCTCGGAACCATCCATCGCATATCTCGCCAACAACTGCACCATACGAAGAATATAATGCTCAAATACCGCCCCATACCGCAGCGGTCGCCCAAATGTCTCGTGTTCTGCCATCAACATATTCGCGAGAAAAATCACCGTTCCGCCCTTCTGCAACGCCGCTTCATCCACCATAATATCAGATGGAGCCGTGTAGTTTGTGCTCCAACTGGCAGCATCTTTTCGTCTACTCGCCATACCGTAAGCGCTGCCTCCCTCCTCCTCTTTTTGGTTTTTTCCGCCCCTCATGCACATTTCTTCCACGGGTTTCTGCGCTTGCATGCACCAGGCCTCATATACGTAACCATCACATAACTGAAGCATCACATGGAGAAACACCTCCGTCATGGGGAGCCTCCCTCGCATGAATTGCACAATGGCACGCTGATGTTCTTCACCACGTGGGGCCGCATCAACCATTTCAACAAATGCAGCCAAATCCTTTATGTTGCGAAACATATGCGGCATATGTGGACCATACACAACAGCAGCTGAGGCTGCCACACGACTACAAAAAGTGGTGGCACCAGCGGCAGCAGCACTCGTAAAATAATGTGATAGCGATTGCCATAATGTTAACACGCGATGCCGATGCCGCTGCCGCTGACGCTCCGTTCCTGCCGCCGTCGCTCCCGCACATTCCCTCGACTCGTCACTAATAAATCCCCCCCTCATCCTCTGAAGAAGCGCGCAGTAAAGTCGCCTCTCTTCACTATCTGTTGCATCGAATAAAAACTTATGTTTGGAATCTGTGACGTGAGCAACGCAATATTCCGCAAAATGAGGACTCGTCATTTGCATTTGTACAACCCGCTGCACGAGTTCCTCTGTTGACATAATTTTCTTTTTTTTTTTCTTGTCTGTCCGTCCTAATCCACACAACACAACTTCTTATCCGAACTCTCGTCAGAGCAAAAGTTTCAAACACGTTAAGCAATTCACCGTAATGCGTTTGCTCCCGTGTGTAATACCCTATCGCACCCGATTTAATTCAACAACTTTAAATGAATAAATGTGAAACTAATTATAATTTGTATGTAAACAAATCAAAAAAAAAACAACAAAAATCTTCACCTTAAATGTTGGCAAGTACTTTTCTCCTATTCTATCCACACTAAGTACCACAAGCCAACTGTAGAAATTATTGAAACAAAAGCATTCATAAATTTAGAGAGGAAAAAAAAAGAAAGGAAAAGAAAAGAAAAGAAAAGGCAGACAAGTGAGAGAGGAAGTGAATGGACGAATAAATAAATAAATAAATAAACAGATAAAGATGAGGAATTTGTTGAAATTCAATAAGAAAGAAACGCCACTGAAGGGCACTGTCATTTTTAAATCATATGGAGATGATGCTGTAGATGATGATATGTCGTTGTTTTTTTTTTTATTTTTATTTTAATATTGTCAACATATTTTCTCCTCTTCGTATTTCTAATATGCGATTCCGCGTTCAATTTGGGTTTTCTTCTTCCTCCTTTTTCTTTTTCTTTTTCTTTTTCTCCCACTCTTTTTTCTCTTTTCCTTTCCTTCTCTCCTTTTCTCCTTATTTGTTACTTCCTTTTTTTTTCTTTTTCTTTTTCTTCCTTTTTTATTCACTTCAGCCCGAGGTGTTTATCTCTAAAACGTTCAAAAATACCTCAGGGAACGCACACCAAAAAGAAAAAAAAAGGTAAGTGGAAGAGAGGGAGAGAATACAGGAAGGAAGGAAGGAAAGAAAGAGGGAGGTGAGCAATTATATTTTTAAAAAAAATAAAAAAAAGCAAAACGAAGAAAAAAAAAAAGAAAGAAAGAGGAAAGAGGAAAGAGGAAAAACGCACAAACACGACGGAAAAGTAAGAAAGAA
>NW_027122997.1:884-1305 GCF_001457755.1 Trypanosoma equiperdum | reverse complement strand
TTATATATTTATATATTTATATATTTGCATGTATACGTATATGATGATCGTGGTAATAATGAAATGGCAAAGGGACAAACGTAAGAAAGTTTTTAAAAACTCTTCAGTGGCAACTTGTTTTTGTTTTTTTATTTCTCCTTTTATTTTCTTAACCCTCTGCTTGGATTTGGGATTTGGCAACCGTTGTTTCTCTTCTCCCTTTTTCGCTTTTCGCCATAATCACCTGTAACAAAAAAAAAATCCGAAGCGTTGGGTAAAAGAGAAATAACTTCAATTTTCTCTCATTCATTCATTTCATCTTTTCTGTTTCGTTTTTATCTTTATTTTTCTTCTCTTTAATTTCGTGTTGTCATGTCTCTTTGATCTCCCTTCCTTTTTCTCTCGTTGATGTTACTGCTGATGCTGCATTCCACTCAGATTC
>NW_027122997.1:138-863 GCF_001457755.1 Trypanosoma equiperdum | reverse complement strand
TAATAATAATAATAATAATAATTTATGACTGATTCGTTTGTCTGCTCGTTTTGTTTTGTTTTTTTCTTCAGCTTCCTCTTTATTTTCTTCTTTTTTTTTAAATAAAAAAAAAACTGTTTCTCTGCATGTCCTCATTTTCCTTCCAATCGAAACATCATATCATTTCATTTCATTTCATCTTTCTTCTTTTGCTTCTTGTTTCTGTTGTCTTCTTTTTTATTTTCTTTTCTCGCTTTTTTTTTATTTTTTTATTTTTATTTTTATTTTTTTTGTTGCTTCTTTTAAATACAAACACGCGCGCAGAACAAACATTTTCTCACTTTTCCCACTTCTGAACTTTCCTCTTGTTGTAAAGAATTAAAACAAGAAAAAGCAAATCAAATCAAATCAAAGCAAAGCAAAGCAAAGTAAGAGAGATAGAGAGAGAGAGAGGGAGGGAAAATAGTCATTTTTAATTTGAGCCGCGTCGCCTGTTTATTTATTTATTTATTTATTTTTTGTTTAAACTCACTTTGTTTTTTTTTAATTTATTTTTTTCAAAAAGAGAAAAAGGATAAGAGGGAATAATAATTTTAAAGAACAAAGGAAAAAAAAAGAAGGTAGAGGATGGCAAAAGGAAAATTATCTCCCTCCCCCTTCTTCTTCTTCATCTCCTTTTTTTTTTCTCTCTCTCTCTCTCTTTGGTTCTGTCTCTTACCTGTTGTTATTACTAAAAATGAACACAT
>NW_027122997.1:0-122 GCF_001457755.1 Trypanosoma equiperdum | reverse complement strand
TTTTTTTTTTACAATTTCTCTTCTTTTTTTTTTGTTTAGTGGGTTGTTGTTGTTTTGTTGTTTTTTTTTTTTAATTGCAGGTTTGTGTTTTTTTTTGTCATTTTTTTATTTTCTTTTTTTTT
>NW_027123174.1:12468-16338 GCF_001457755.1 Trypanosoma equiperdum | reverse complement strand
AGACACACAACACTAACAACATTCCACTCGTTTATCTTTCCCCCGGTGTAGACGAGTGGTTTGCGGAGATGCACACAAAGACCACTCGCTATTAAAGGGGATGATAATGACAACAGTGGAAAGTTACAACACACATAAAACCAAGAGGTAACATCAGTGCTACTATCTAACGATTGATTGTTTACTCATCAGGTAATATGCTCAGTTCTCCCGAGTTACATAAAAATAGGTTTCTCATCATACACACCAGTAACAAAGAACCTACAATCTGGGACCATGTTGTTGAACCACGCGAAGCACGAGTGTGACCTCGGTGGCCTGCCACGTTCCTGCAAGCAGCATACAAAAACACATGGGCAAGGGGATCACAACTAACCGCAATGTAAGATCGTCAGTGCCGCATGATAAAATGCATCAGGGTTCAGACTCGTCTTCCAATAGTATGATGGCAATCTCATCATTCTCACAAGGGTGGTGGGCATTCGTTGTGGTGCTACGGTACATATACTAGAAGGAAAATGTATGTGCATGTGTGTGTGTGTGTATTGGAAATGCATAGTGAAATGAACATATTGGTTGCAGCACAGCGGAAACGGGTACAACTACTGTAGCACGGAAGGCAGGGAAGGTAGAAATGGTGTGTGACTCTTCCCATACAAAAATAAATTAAAGTGCACGCGAGCACTGCCGCAGATGTTATCATCATTATTGGTCAAGCACATCCCCAGCCACACAGATGTGCAACAAGCATGTTTCCCTCGTAATTAAGCAACCGCTACCAGTACACTACACAACGCAAGTAGTCCACAATTAAAGCACCTCCATAAGTGTCTTTGCGAGCATCGCGTCATGGTGTAGTCGCGATGCCTTCTTCTTCCGAAGGGAGTGGCGCTCACCAGGGTAAACAACGCTGCAGCACGGTTTGCCCGCGTCGATCATGGCATTAACCACAACGCTCGTGTGACAGAAGTGAACGTTCTCGTCAAGCAACCCATGGGCTATGAAAACGCGGTTCAGTTCCTCTGGAAAGTTGGAGGCAAAAGCCTTAATGGCACTCCTCGTGTAGGCATCACTTATGGCGCATTTGGCAGTAGCGTCACCCTTGCTGCCTGATGTTCTATCAGCGTTGGTGTGCAGCAGACCCATATAGCGCTCTGTGTATCCAGTGTCATAGAGAGTCCAATCCCCCACAGGTGCCCCTGCAAACCCTATCTTAAACACATCTGGAGCCTGCGACATTGCAAGCAGTGTTGCATAACCTCCATACGACCAGCCGAAGATGGCAACCCGTTCAGGATCCGCACAAAACCCACACGGTAGTTCCTTGCAGTTTGTCATGTGCCGCACCCAATCCACGTAATCGGAGGTCTCAAAGCTCCCCATGCTGTGCTTGCAGATGCTATGGTCCCGTAGGCCATTCGCATTGCTCATTTGACCGTCAGCGACAAGTACGGATATACCAAAGCTCGCCAGCATCTGGAAAATTGGCTTGCAGGCACCGTCGAAGTCACTGTCGTACACGAGTTGTGCGTGGGGACCACCATAGATATACATTGCTAAAGGGTTCAGCTTACCTAGTGCCGCGTGAGGAGATACAAACAGTCGGCCACTGAGTGGAACACCACGGCGGTTCACGATGTTGATAATGTGCGGGACGGTGAGTCCCTCGAGCGTTGTACGTGGGGTGACTGCCTTTTCGCTGGTATCATCCCACAGATGCCGCGTCGGAACGACCCAGCGGCTTCCAGGGTTGTTTATTGAGGAGATGTGAAGCTCTGCTGGTGTGGTCGCAGTGCTCGACACATAGCAAAGTGTATTGTTCAACACTGCGAAAGAGTACACGTGCTCGCCGGAGGGTGTTAGCTGTGTCAGCTCCTCGGCAGAAACAGGACCTGCATCCAGGTTTATCACAACGCTGTATAGCACACTCTCCAGCCTGTTTCTTGCATTAGCAAGGAAGAAAACCCTGTCGTCCTTCACTATAAGGCCTCCAGCTCTCACGTTCCAAGCGCCACAGGTAAGTGGTCGCCACGAACCCTCATCACCCCCTTGAGCACGGGCGTACACATGACTGTGCGCACTCTCACTCTCATTGGCGTGGCGAACGAGCACTTCATACTTGCCGCAAAGGTGAAGTGCGACACCGGGTTGGACATCTACCCATGCCCACGGTATATGCTGGTGCCACTCTGTGGTGAGATTGACTGTCGCCGCACGGGTAGCCAGTGTTGTTCCTGCAGCCACCGCTGCGACATCAGTGTCACGCGCTGCTTCGGAAAAGCACGATGCAAGTGCTTCCGCATCAACAACAGGTAGAGAGTTAATACGGCACGAAAGGAGAGACATTTTCTCCTGCGTGCGACTGAGAACAGAAAAGTAAATGGTGTGTTCGTCCTTAAACCCAAACCGAGGCATGTACTCCGCCCACGGTGCAATGGCTGCAATAGCACTGCTCGGGACAACACGATAACGCTTTGTCCGCCTTTCGTACACTACGAGCACAGTGCGGGCATTCGGGTCACCAACACGGCAGTACGGCATCTTTTCCACACCAGAGTCAGTCGAACCGTCAATTAGCATCACCTCGCGCAGCATGGACACGTCTGTATAGCTGAACAGCACATATTCAGCTGTGGCGTAGTGCCCGGTGTAACGACCGAATTCCTCCTGGATAATGTAGTCGGCGTCCCCACAACTGTGTAACTCGTCGCCGAAAGTTGTCACGCATTCCACATTCACCCTCAAGGGTGGTTCCCTTGAGTGGCTGGCCTCACCACTACCTTCCACAACGGTCGCAATATACAAGTTATTGCTGTACACAAAAGAGATCACGTCGGCACGGTCCTTGGTTGAATCACATGCACCCGCGTCATTCGCCAAGTGGGAAAAGTATTCAATGCAGAGAAATGGTTTCTTCTCTGAGGAGAAGCGTTGCTTCAGTTCCTCATCACCGATATAGTCAAGTACTTTCAGCGGTGGTTTGCCGCTTGCGGGGCGGTATAGAAATATGTTTGCTCCACTTGTGAAGAAAACAGCACCGTCCCTGCACCGTACACGGTAGCTGCTGATGCCCGTCACGCGAGATCGCAGCCGCTCCCGCAGCAACTCCTCCTCCTTTGTCTCAACAGTGGAACCTTCCTTGCCTTCTGCAGCTGTGCAACCTTTCCGACAGCGATCAATGACGCGACTCGGGGTTGCGTTGTGATCTGCAATATTTACACTGTAAAGTTCCTGATCCATACCCTGCAGCCAATACAGCTGATCACCAACAAACTTCAACATACGAGGCTTCCCATCTACAGCGAGGAGCCCCTCAAGAGCTTTTAGTTCATCAATATATTTCGACAAAGGCAAGGTCGGCATTTTACACCCCTCTCTTCCTGACTGACTACGTGAGGTGGACTATTTCTAGGTGATGAAGCTCGTTACTAAAAACAAAAAAGTAGATACCCACTCATTAAGGGTTAGGGATGCGGAGGTTAGAGGAAAAACGCAAGACACAAGCTGTTGCAAGTAAGAAAAGATGCTCACACCAAGCTGGCAAGGGTGGCGAACTGACAGCTATAGATGCATAGAGCTACAGGTAAGCTGTTTAAGGGGCATACTTCACAAAGGTAGAACACAAAGTACAAGAACAACGAGTAATGCCCACTTGCGCACCCACGTACTACACAACCCGTAGACATGCCCACGAGTTCCACCATCGACCGCCTTTGTCTGACCGCCGCTGGTCTTCCACAACCTACAAACAATGGGATTGTGATCAGCTCATAAAACCGCGGCAATGGCACAATGTAAATCGACACTACATCAATCAAATACGTTCATCATTTTTTGAGAAAATATAGAAATATTAAGCTACACTTCCCC
>NW_027123174.1:3508-12393 GCF_001457755.1 Trypanosoma equiperdum | reverse complement strand
GACACTACATCAATCAAATACGTTCATCATTTCCCATAGATTTACTGGATCTCTGTACCTGTTTGCAGAGATTCTTTAATGTTTAATGGGTACGTATGCATTAGTCCCCTACGAGGTTTTGTAGTGACACAGGAAAGGACTTACACTAGGGATTTCACGCTACATAGATATAAGTGTCCGCATCTTGACGCGCGAGGTAGTCACGGTCTATCAACTCTGAAATGCACTGCTTAAATATTGATGTGGTTACTGGAAAGTGAGCCTGCAGCTGTCTGCGAGCAGCTGCGAACAGCTCAGTGTGCGGAAGACGCTGCTGAGCTTTCATTAGTTGAATAATGCCGGCTTCGAGTCTTTTCTTGCGGTCAAGCTCCAAAGCATCACATAACGTATCAGGCACATTGCCGTCAAGGGAGTCTTCCTGGGTGAGGGGTACCCAATGGTGCCCTGCGTCGGCGAGGTCGATGAAGATCTTGCGTTTCTTGCAACTGGCAAAAGAATTTGCTAGGGTGTATGTATTAATGACTTCGCCCTTTTCTGAGACAGGATCAGTATCATTGCGATACCCGCGCACTGTGCGTACGACGATGCGGTGGCGCACAAGATCTCCTAGCACAGTGCCCAATAACGGTTTTGGTACGTGGAGGGGAAGCACACGGTGTAGTAGGTCGAACGTGAGGGATGGTTGGCACGAATTGGCTACCGCGCACACACGACTATGGCGTTCTAGCGCCTGCAGCACAAGCAGGGTAATCGGCGGTGCAAACAGCTGCACGATTTCAGAACCTCCCTCACTCTCGTGCGCGCCACGAGCTCCAGTACACACAATGGCGAGTGTCCCGCTCCCAAGTGACCACGACAGAGTACGTTGTTGTTGTGGTACACAATTGGTACCTTGATTGACCCTTTCCCCAGTGTGTGGCAGACCACGAGCCTTCCCTGGGGCGTTTCCACCGCCACCACTGCTGTCGAGGTCTTCTTGGCCCAGACTAGCAAAGAACACGGCACTCCAAGCACCGCGCGACGGAGGTTCCCTCACAGGATTGCCTTGTGACATGACAGGTGAGCTCCGCTGATAACGGCGTTCAAAAGACTGCACAGCACGCAACATCACAGCGTCGAACCACTCGCCACTTTCAAACAGCCGCCGCATTTCCGGCACCTTAATTGAAATCGGAGCGTACTTGTCCCACCGTGCCGCGCACAACACACGAACGTGGCAAGACAACCCGTGCGCAAAGGGCTTCCCCTCATAAGATGCAACTGGGGCGTTGAAGGGGTCAACAACACTGCACCTCACGTCGCGCAGGAGCGCCAATGGTCGCGCCACGACGCTCTCACCGAGTCGCACCGACATGCGTGATATCACCTCGATGTCCACCTCCAAGTCATTTAGATGTTTTGCCCTCATTAACCGTGGCGCGAGTAGGCCACAGTAGCAATCGATAAAAAGATCCCTCGACTGTAAAATGGAAGCGAGTTCAAGTATGGTATCAAGGATCTCCAGGTAGTGGCTACAATCACCCTGGAATGAGTTGTCACTGGGGGCACAAGCACAAGCGGTTTCAGTCCTACTACTAAAACAATTTGGTCCACAGAGTCTTCCTCCGACGACCTGCGCGTTGAGTGCACTTGTCAGGGCTAGTATGACCGATGGTTCACGTGGAATGAAAAACGCCTGCAAACCCTTTCGCACTGCCCGCAGCGCTGCTGGGGCACCTGCGCAGCCCGTCGCAGCAAGTGGGTCGAGCAGTTGATTGGTAAGTTTCAGGAGAAACACGCAACGTTGGTATACAACCTGAGGTAGAGCACAAAACCGTGCACGTAGCTCACCTTGTTCCTTGGCCAGCAGCAATTCAAGGTGTCTTTTGACTGAGTCGGCGAGTGTGGCTTCAACAATCGCGAGTGACTTTGTTTCTGGAGTGAAGAAATGTACAAGTGTTATAAACCCCGACCGTAGGGATGTTGAGAGGCTACCATCGTGGGAGTTGCCGCCATTGGGGGGGCACCTAACCGCACCCCTGACCCGACCCCCTTGATCGCTTCCATTAAACTTTTTCAGATTATTCGCTTCGTCCGTAAGTTGGTGGGATCTCGTATCCACACGGTTCTCATACGGTACCTCCGCACTCCGTTTTCGATCCGTACACACTGCACTTGGCGCTCCCCGACGCTTCTGTTCGTCTTCACACGCACGGAGCCAGAGTGGCAGTGCCCATTCGGCAACAAAATCATTAAAAATGGTTCCCTCGCAAAACCCTACAAAAAATGACGAAATTGCTTCGTTTACGCGTTCGTTGTTGGAGGCCGAGTCCTGCCCAACAACAGTCGACGTGCCACAAAAATATGCTAGCAGTGCTGTACGTAGTCCCTCCAATGTCGCCATGCAACCGTCCAGTACCCGTGACACATCGTCCAATGTCTTCGCAAGTCCACTATAGTAAGTGTCATCGCACTTTGTGCGCAAACTCAACGCGCACAGGGGACCTAGTTGGTCCGCCGCTAACGCAAAACCCAGCTCCTGACATTTTTTCACAACGTACTCCGTTGTTAATTGGGTGATCCTGTGGGCGCCGCATTCGTCAAGCACGCTTAACACAAGCGGAATCCGCGGCGTACCACAAACGCACCTTTTGTGCGCCTCGTCGAAGCGATACCAGCAAGTGCCACCTAAAGAGTGAGGGGATGCTTCGGGTTCAGACTCGAATTCCCGTGGCGACGAACCTGCCACCGTCGCATCAGGACACAAGGGCTTCCTCACACACCTCAGTGCGGCGCGGCAAAGCACACCTTTGATCACATCACTGTTGTGTTCGAGCATGCGCCGCACACAACTCTGTAAGATGCGCCACGCAACGTCGCCCATATCTACACTTAGTCGCAAGAACACCACCTTCAAAAGCCACTTCATCCGACGAAAGTGCAAAGCCATGTTCACCAAAATGTGAAGAAGCGCCACATCTTCCGCGTCATCGGGTTGCTGAATGTCCCGCTCGTAACCTTCCCCGCTCCCACTTCTGTCGGCCACTGTTCGGTTGACTACCACAGAATACGGCCTGGCGATTCTTTCGGCGCTACAGCAACACCTTCCGCCCGCTGCTGTGTGCGACATGGCAACAGCAGAAACACGCGCCCAAGATTCACGATTGGCACCCAGTGTCCAAGACCATATGTTAGCTACTTCATCGCAAGACCACGAGAGCTGTGGCAGTGAAAGCTTTCCAGAATCCATCACTGCCGTCACCGGAGGCGCATGTACAAGCCCTCCACTACACACACACAACTGTTGCACCCACGCCTCGGTAGAAGAAGCTAAAAGATGCTGTATCACAACGCTCAGGGGCCAACATTCAATTTTGGCGTACGAAGACAGCATAGCATACATTAGCACGTACAATTTCGACACATCATTCACCTCAACAATCTCGGACGAACATGAACTGTGTGTCTCTTTGCGCCTTGGCGCGGTCGGCACCTCCTTTTTCCCGTCGACATTAGGAACCTTTTGAACAGAGGCAGCGCACGCGGTCGTGGAGGAGCATTCATTTACCCTGGGAGGAAAAGGAAATAGAGAGCATGAACCACAGGCAAAGCTAATGAGTCCGTCGTTCACGGGAACCCACCTGCGTACCCAGTAAAGCAACTCCTCTCCCTCCATAACGAAACGGGAAGGGAGGAGGAAACGCAGAAACTAGACGAAAGGCAGGAAGGAAAAACGTAAGGTAAATGAACGCAACAACGGGCAAACACAACACATTAACAGGAACAATTGCTTTTCACACGAAATAATACCCTCAGTACAAAATAAGCGTTACTTGCACGTGGACCGCTTTACACATATGGGAGTTTCAAAAAAAAGTGAGGAAGAAGCTTAAGAGATCAATGGCGCAAAAGTGTGGCACATAAACACGACTTTCCAATACGGTGTACGAAGAAAGCCAAAATTAATATTAAAAAAAACGAGGATGGCAGGTACCGCAAAGCGCGGAAACAATGATTCGCAAGAGATTTCAAACAGAAAAAAAATTAACGAGCGGCAACTCTGCACCCTACAACAGCAGCCCAAAGCAACCTACATCAAATAAGCTAGGGTACCTTGGCTGTTGCGCTAAGACAGAAAGGTGCATCATAAACTACCAAATCCAAAACCCTACTCATCCCACCTCTGGCGCTTAGCGGCAGCCCAACGGATCTATACAAGAAAAAAAATTCAAAAACAGACAATCTAAAAAACAAAAATACCTGTAGAAGGTAATCTATCACTGATCACTCGCAGTGATGCAAACAGCGAGATATGTACCCGCTTTACGCCACGATGACGGATAGCGCCATAAAAATCGCCCACTCCAACAACCCTTGACAAAATAACAGTTATACCTACGGGGAAATATAGAAAACATTCCTCTGCGGTGCAGAACCAACAAAAAAAATATGCTGCAATGTCGAAACAACACGACAACAAACCACAGCCTCCACACCCCTCACACACCGCAGAAAGCACAACTTCTCTCCGTATTTACACTGCCATTCACAAGGCAATAAAATCTATTACTCCCATTCCAGTAAAACGCTCAATAGCATGGGTACTAAAATAATGGCGGGGTAAAAACAGAAGGGTACAACAATTGAAAAATGTAGGGTTACTATAACGGCGGGCAACATCACGGTAAAGAAAGTCAACCGTCTCTCCCAAAGCAACCAAGCGGCCCGTGTATAAGCGAATGGAAATTACACACACCACCACAACCAGCATATACATAAGCAACAAAACGTTGGAAAGCGGAATTGCGTCCCTCAAATGTTCATTGCACTGCCCACATCCTGTACAGGCGCATCTCGCCGTTCCCTTGTGAACTTTCCCACGCGGCCATGGTATATCAGCCCACACGCCTGACCAGAATAGGTAAGGTCCTTCCACCTGCTCATACGCTTTACTTCTTCAGGAACTCCGTAGCCATACTCCTCGCTTGAACGCTTGTACATGGGGTTAACAGCCACAGATGTTGGCACAAAGAACAGCGAAGGTATCGCTTTTGCCACATCATGTTCCACAATCATGTCACGGAGGTACTGTGGAAGCGTATCGGGATCGACGCGAGCCGATATAATGCCAGGAACGGCAGCGTGCTTGCCTTCTTCGTATTCCCACACAAAGTCCAGCCATCGTTGGGTGGCGATCTGCAAGCGCTCCTCGATAATCTTCATGCCTGCAAGTTCTGTCGGGTAGGCGAACATGCCACGTAACTGTGGCGGTAGGTCACCCCGGGAGAATATCGGCCGCACAACATCGCGAACGACGTGTACAACGAACGACCCCGGACCAGCGACTTCGTCTACCCACACAAGTGACATGTACTGAGTTGCGTATAATCCGCTTGGACGAACATTAACGGGAAAGAGAGGTCGAATGAGGGTCGGTTGAAGGAGCGTGCCCAGGCGCCAGACACCAATTATGGTGTCCGTGAGGAACAACTCTTTATCATTCACCTTCGCAACAGCTGCATCTTCGGCCATACGTTCGTGGAAGCGCATGAACACATCAAACGAGACGCCACCGTGTGCCTGCGCGGTTGCGCCAAACTGGTGCATCAGCATGTCACGCGTCGCTGCTGGAGCCAGCTCACCGTCGCGAACACGAGGATGTCTCGAGTCATCGAAGACACGGAAAATATCCTCAAGTCGCACCAGCCCCGTACCGTCACGGTCCATCGAACGGAACGCCCCCTCGATAAGGGCAGCTTGCTCGGGTGTTACCATGCTTCAGTGAGGCTCACTGCAAAGACACTGCGTTAAGGGTCAGTAACCACTTATGTTTCTTCACACCCCCGACCTTATTAGATAAATGATTCTGGAGGAAGCACGCGCCAACGGTGTTTACGCTTACCGTTCAATGGCTACAAAGGGAGCATATGGAAAAGTAACAGAAAAGAACAGTTTGAATAGGGTGCAGGTAGTTGGGAAAAAATCAGCAACATACTTGCGGGCACGGTGTTTCACACCCAATAGCCAAATGCCACCCCGCAAACGGAAGAACAATCAACAATTAGGAGGAAGGAAGCATATGTGTGAATATACAGACACCAGATCCATGTAGATGGTGCTGCACACATACTGATTCAGTTACAAAACGGAAGAGGGTAGCGGTTAAGGGGATGAAAGCCGGTCAGAGAAGTGCAACAGGGCTCAAAACCTACGGGAAAATAACACTGTTGGTAAATTCATTGCAGAGAGGCCTCTGCCAAGCACACGTCTCCCCAAGAGGACTCACACCTCTCATGCCCACCCAAGCATGCACAATGACGCAAATGGCCGAAGGCACGCTGCAGTCGTTCTACCATCGACTCCGCCACGATAAACAAACCTTGTGACACTTTTACAACCGTGCGTACGCCTACCAACAGTCATAGGTGAGCTGCAGGACTTCGCACCGCAAAGCTGTTCAGGTCTGCATATCGTTTTCACACATCGTGGGGTGTAGAACGCAGCCATACCACTCTCACCGTGCGTCCGGTAAAATAAAACGAAAACAAAAACAAATAATAACAGCGGATTACATATTCGTTCGCGCGCGTACCGATCACCACCGAAATCCATTGCTAACAAATAAATATAAAATAACGGAGAAAATTAAGAACAAGGAAGACACGCAAATGGCGGCGGCACGCCCGTCCACTCGTGCCGTCAACGACCCACACCCGGGGCGAGGCCGGAACATCGGCACACATCTGTCCAGTATTGACCAGGATGCAAGTAACTTCATTCCGTCCGTTGCTGTTCATAACACACTCTCACTCGCATTCACGCAAGTCACAGCCGCCTCACCGGAGTTGAAGGCAGACTGAAGGAAGGAGTATGTGGAAGACACCAGCATTTAAATACGATCAAAGGGTCCCGTCACGCGCAAGTGGTGGAACGCGATACACCGTAACGCCTCGTATATGCGTGCGTATAATAATTAGTGTGTCCGCGCACGTGTGTGCTTCACAGTATAGAGAAATAGGGGGAATATATGGTTAAAAATACGCTAACTGATACGTACAGCGGTTACACCCACCACCACGTCGACCGCAACAAAACTGACCGCTCCCCTTCCTGCCAAACAAGCACTACTTCACAGCGTGCGGCCTCTGTGCCGAGATGAAGCTGAAGGGCACTCTCACATATGGAGCAAATGAGACTGCTACCCTCTAAAGAAAACACCAATAGTCCCCGGCCACAGTTAGCACGACAGCTCTTCCCCAAGACGCGGTTTACGCGCCTTCACAAAGAAGGATGGCGTGAATATCCCAAGTTCGCCCCCCTTGACAAGGTTCACCGCTCCTTCTTCGAGGATCTCTGTCGCCTTACATGTACCTGCCGGTGCGAGGCGCACAGCCTCGAGCAAACGACATGTTACACTCGTCAACCAGCGCCCTGCAGGGGTCGCCCGAAGTCCACTCAGCGACGTGTAACTCCCCTGCAGTGGCTCATACCACGGGACGCTCTTCGGCTCGCCACTTTCGAATCGTTCCGCCATGTCAAAGCTCTCTTCCACAACGAAACCGGCGGCCTTTACCGCTGCGACAACCTGCCGCATCGTGTCGAGTTCAGGAAGACCGTCGCCAAGTTCGATACCATGCCGGACACGCTGGTGTTCCTCATTTGCCGGGTCATACAGGTCCGTCAAACACCACTCGTACAGCATAAAGTAGGCACCAGGTTTGATAGCGCGAAACACTTCACTATAGCACTTTACCTTACTCTCTGAGTGGCATGTCGCCTCGATGGCGTATGCTCCGTCGAACTCGTTGTCGCCAAAGCACATGTTACAGAAGTCGGTCTTAGTGTAGTTAATTTTACCGCTCATCCCGTAGCGGGAATCGTGCTGCCGCGCGCGATTTATTTGATACTCATTATTATTTACACCCATCACGTTGCACGATGTGAACCGTACCATGTTTCGTGCTGGCCCACCAATCCCGCAGCCAACGTCTAGCACAGTGTCCGTCGGTTTGAACTGAGCATGGTACGCAAGAAAGTACTCATACCGTGCGAGTGATTCGTAGAACGTCTCATTCATGTACCGAGGAGCAAAGTGGAAGTTTTGCCCCCAACCGTATTCATAGAAATCTGTAACGATATCGTAGTACTCGTTGGTCAGCGATGTCGCATCCTGCCGTCGCTCACTGGCGGAGGCACCCTTCCCATCGTATCGGTCACGCAGGCGTCCAGCCGTTGCATTCACATCGCCATTCACACCATTGGCATCACGTTCACGGGCAATGAGCAGGGAAAGTGGGCCACGAGATCCGGCCGACATAATCAACGATACTGTGCCTCTGCAATTTTACTCAATGTAACACACGTCCCTTCACCTTTCGCCGTGTGTCTATTCGAAACGATACGGTGGTGGCTATCGCTACTGATTCGTTGCTAATCACACGAACCGCTAAGACCTTTGCCAGTTTGCTTACCACACAAAGAACAGAAAAGTGAGGTAAAGCAGTTGGAGTTATTACCGATGCAGCTACGGTCGTCCGCTCTTGTAGCAAGAGGATCGTGCAAGCAGCGAAGAGACACGTGTACAATAACGAACACAAACAAATATATAACGTCAGGTAAACAAATCTTATATGCACGTACAGACAAAAACATAGCACAGATACGTTAGCTTGTCCCGTTCTGCAGTGCCAAACCGTCAGGGCAAAGACAAACATCATGAAGCGCTAATGTACTCGCTATTATGATCAAACCGGTCAACGGCCAGTCGTCACTCGCGAGAACCATATTACATCACAAAATACACACCTCACTTATGTTGTACCGTGATGGAAAGCATCCGTACAAAGTTCACACAAGAGGATACAAAAAAGATATTTACATGAAGACAAAAGGAAAAAAAAACGATA
>NW_027123174.1:0-3498 GCF_001457755.1 Trypanosoma equiperdum | reverse complement strand
AAGCATCCGTACAAAGTTCACACAAGAGGATAAAAAAAAGATATTTACATGAAGACAAAACTAAAAGAAAAGAATTTAACAAGCGTAAAATGGAAGGGAGAGACCGGAAGCTGGACTTAAGCGAACAGCACAACTATGCTCGGAATGAGCGACAGCCAAGCAGGTGGTGTGGTGTCCACTGAATCTGTCCTCAAAATAACAAAGAAGACCCCAGTTACGGAATATCAATAATTTTTTTTTTAGTACAAGAAGGTGTGGTAGAAGCTTTGTGCCGTGATGCAAGCGAAAAACGAAAATGAAAAAACAGTTAGTGGACATTAATGTCTACGCACTTCAACCTAAATTTTTTTTTGCCGCTGAGCATCCGCACAAGTTGTGCAGATTTGTTAATGTTGTTAAATTTGATATAGGTAAATACGTCGTGCTGGTGGCTCCTTGGTGGAACGTGTGCCTAATACACTTACCGAGGTTGGCAAACTTAGAGGAGTGAAACGGCATCACACGTGTAGGAATATGTTTCATTCGCCCACACAGGGAGAGGCCACCACACATTTTACCGTTAAGCAAAGTACAAGAATAGAACGGTAAACAAGAAAAGTGAAACGAGGGCCCTTTGTGCAAAGACAAGGGGTGAAGAAAACAGCGGAGCACTTTAAGCAATTTAAAGAGATTGTAATTCCCACTGAGACCGCGTGCCGCCAAAGTGCCATATTAGCCGAGGAATGACAACGATGTCATTCAAAAAGGTACAATTACATAATTAAACCTCTGTGGATTATATCTCCCCAGAAACTTGGTACAATTCAAGATGAGCATAGGCAGTGCCCTCTGTCCAAATTATTTCTGTACCGCATGTTATCCGAAGAGAACCACACACACACACACGCACCACCCGCGGAACGCGCGCTGTCTAAGGTAGGTCAAATGACTGGTTACGGTTGCCACGCAAAACACTCTCTCGCAGTCTGACAAGACAGTAAATATGCTAGCCGAAAACTCGGCATTAAAATTCGGTGGAAGAAACACGCCATCTGCAAAACAACAAACAAATAACCACAGTGTGGCCATCCACAGTTTCACCATACGTTTGGTTCACGCACTCACAAGACTAGTGCGCCTGAAGCGAACAAGGGGTCATCATTCGCGTCTTCTAAAGAGCGCATTGCACACAATGCGTCCACGATTGATCTATCAGATAGCGATGTTTCATTCCCGCGGATGTACATCATGTGCGGGGAAAGTGAACAAACCCAACCAAATTTCTGACGCTGCCACCACATCCCTCCAGAACATCGGTTAGTCTGCCTGCGACCCTCCTCGACCAAAAAAGGCATCAACGGCTGCGGCCGCAACCTCAACGCCCTCCGGTGGTACCTCGTAGCAACAGCTTACCATCATGAGAGGAAAATTATCAGGCGCCACTTCCCACTCCACCACCTTTCGATATTTGCATTTTCCGTTCTCTGAGGCAACTTCACCATCTTCCCCGGCGACCTCCATTCGCCTCATTTTGTACGTCTTTTCAATTAGCGTCGCCCTTACCACGGAAGGGTGCTGCTCCAGGTAAGGCATCACCACAGCAACGGTATCCCCACACCTCAACTTTTCTGGTGGGAGGAGAGTTAAATGCAACCCTTCCGCCTCTTCATTCGTGAGGTATCTCCACTTCTTCATTACATATCCCTTCCACGCGGAGGATTCCTCGCCATTAGCATTCCCCACCTCCGCAGCTTCGCGCACTGCTGAGGTCACCCCTTGCGTTGAACAGTCGCCACCACCATCGTCCGTCCCCTCCGCCTTCCTCCTGGCATACGCACCCCCGCGGAACGTTTTAGCCTTTGAACGCTGCACCACGAGAACTTTGGTGGCGGCGGAAGTTTTCTTAGCTTTCGATAGGGACGTGATGGTCGCCCTCAGGGACGACGTTCTGGTGGCAGAATTAGCATTTCTATTGCTTGCACGTGGCAGCTTCGAGCGCGACTGGAGTGTTAGACTGGGGACTGTGTTGCACTTTGGGCCCAGCAAACCCCAAAGTACACGGATGTCGTTTCGAAGCGTTACGCCCTTGCCTTTCACACACTCCTGAGCCACAGAAGGCCATGTCCTCACGAACAATTTGTTCTGCTGGCAGATGTCATCCTTTTTGTTCTTGTAGTACTCAGTCATGCCCCCCGCGAGTCCCCCCATAGTGGGTACCGCAAATGAAAGATTCCGAAACCGCGCAGTCTTTAGACCGTGGGCAATCACCTGAAGGGTGAAGTCGTAATCCTCACGGATGGGGAAACGGAACTCGCAACACCGGGGAAGCAGATCATGGCGGTAAAGGGATGCAACTGTATTGTAGCCATTGATTTTAACATCGCTATCACCGTAGGCGTACGCGAACTGGTTATATTCCAAGGAAAACACAGCTACCTCGTTCATATCGCACACCGTTCCATGAAGCCGCTGGATCCGTGAATATACCCGCTTGAGGGCCTCACGCGCAGTGATCACGGTACTTTTCTTGTCGGCTGCAACAAAAAACTTAGCTATATCATCATCCATCACCCAATACCACTGGGCTGCGTGCGAACGACCCCCGGGGCTGACACTGTTGGGTTTGCACGAGGGGGTTCCGGCGTTGGCATACACATTCACTGCTGCAGGAGCGAGTTTTCGCAGAATATAGTTACGAACGTACGCAACACCCCTACCAGACGACGGCAGCACTTCGATTTTGACCAGGTTCCGCGCCATTTGCAGCTCACTACCCGCGAGCACCTGCTGCTGCAGTACCGCCGGAACGGAGGGAGGCACATTACCAGTGCGTGATCCACCCCTCCGTGGTGTAGCACCCTCCTCTTTCCTCAACTTCGTCCGGGCACCGCTGTGGGAAACACGGTCAGCGCCCTCACCCCAAAAACGGGAAATCAGCCGGTCGACAAGCTCCCTATATTGAGCCTCTTCCTCTTTCTCCACGACAAGGGAAAATGGCACCATATCCCCAATAAGGAGCGACAAGGTCCCTCGCTCGTGATAAAACCTCCCCTTCGATGGAACAAAAATTGGGCACGTGTGACCATATACAGTGCCGCGCGTGTCGGCGGTTACGATGCCGTTATTTCCTTCATTGTTAAACTTCGTATCGAGAGAATAGAAGTAAGGGTTCTCAGTCAGGCCTGCGCAACCCTTTACGCCTTGAGGGCACGTCGCGGCTCCAGAATAGTCGAAGGCGGAAGCCCCGTTGTCACAATATAACTTCCCCTCACTTGGACCTCCCATACCTAAAAAGTCTACTATAAACTACGTAAAGCCAGAAAAAAAAATCATCAAAAAAAGAGGGATTAAATGATGCCTTAAATACCAAATAAACCGAAAACCATTAAAAAGAGCACATAATATAGCGCCACACATTCACAAGGACATCAACATATTCAAAACAGATATACATATATATACATATATATATATATGTACATACATATAGATGACACGAAATAAGAGACACTCAGACGC
>NW_027123579.1:0-10647 GCF_001457755.1 Trypanosoma equiperdum | reverse complement strand
TATATATATATATATATATTATTTATTTTCATAAGGCAGTCGCCATGCCGGTGATTTACCCCTAATGTTTACATCACCGTTACGGCGACTTACCTTTCCCAAAAGTTTCAATGCAAACATGGAAGGTCTGAAATCTTTTAGCACAACAAGCCGATTGCTAATTGTTGTACCGGACATTAACTTCCACCATCTTGTCTGAAATGTCCATGCTGTTTGCAGCCTCGGGAGTTAAATAATTGGAGCTTGGCGTGTTAATGTAGGGAGGAGAATAGCCAACACGGGAAAAGTTATGCAGAAATTGTAGTTCCCACGGGAAGTCATTCGAAGTTGGCGTGGGGTTGTAATTTTTAACTGTTGGTGAGATTTTAACTCGTGGGCTTAGGACAGAATATTGTTAAGATATTCATTGTCTGAGGGTTAATTTGTCATTTGGGTGTTTGAAGTTACTTTATCATAAAATTTAGTGGCACGTAGATTTAATGGGATTGTGGCATTAATAGGGAATTTTAAAAAAAAAAAACGTGTTATTAAACAGAGCTTTTCGATGAGTTGGAAACACATGTGCGGTGTATGCTCTTTTGAGGGTTACAGATAGAAGCATATATTCATTTATTTATTTACGTTCAATTGAAGTGGGCCTCAGGGACGACAAGTTTATACTTTATATTTATGGGCAGAGGCGGAGAGTCGTCCAAATGTAATAACGGGTCCTAGCAATCCCATTCATTACCTTACTGAAGCTTTGGCAGCAGTATAGAAACGTATTCCAACAATATTCCTCATTTGCTAACTGGATAACTGTGGGGTTGTGCGTATAATCGGAAGGAAAATATTGGTTGGATAAATGCATTGAAAAGAGAAGTATGATGGGTGTGTTTACCTGCCGGAACCGTACGTTATTCCTGTTGAGCAGCATATGGGTTCCACTGTGGATGTGGTTATTTACAAGCATTAGCTGAGAAGGCAGTTGCTAGGGTTAGGGGAAACAGAAGATGTGAATCATGATGTTGCTCTAATGGTGGTGTCATCAACGGCCGTGGCAGAGGAACTGAGAACTGCAGACATAATCAACAGCGTGGAGTTTAATGCAATGCGCATACCGATAGCATTGCGGAAAGGGATGGTCAACATCAATAAGGCGGAAACGACTAAAAAACAAAGTCGCTATGAAGGTCAGGGCAGCACGCCTATCAAAAGCGCAGTGGGGTGTTTCAGGAAGAAGAGAAACCGTAGTGAACGAATAGTATCCACAACATGGTGAGTGGGACGGAACTGGAAGGAATGAAATCTGACTGACATTTTTTGGAGGAAACAGCAGGCACCCGTGGGAGACGGAGAGAGGAAAAAACAAATCTCTGATTGAGGAATGAAAGGAAAAGCTAACGTATCCAGCTACACATATTAAAAGATCAAAAAAAAAAGATCTTTCAATAGCGAAGAACTAGAGCGAAAAATCACGGTGGTTCTGTTCGCTCAAAATATGGCAGCAAACAAGCAAACGGCGTCCCAGCAGGAGGGAATCAGAGCTCAGAGCAAGGATGCGCCCAACCAGGAACGTGGGGCGGATTGGACCTGAGCCCCAACCTGTGCTAATGTGGGCGACAAGGACCTTGGGGGAGCCTAACAAAAGAGTCTCTTGCAGCAAATGCGCACAACAGCGAGACGGAGAACTGGATATTAAAGTATCCGGCGCAAAAAGATGGACTTCAAGGAGGCGTGTATTAAACCGAAAGCAAGAGATCCAGCAAGCACGAATTGCACTGCTGTGACCAACACAAAAAACTTTTGCACAGCTCTGAAGAGCACGTCCTACATGTATTCGAACGATGGAAAACTGCACGTATTCGAGGCCGTGCCGGTAAAGCCGGCGGCACAGTGGGAATTTGCGAATAGCATCTTCATTGCAGTAACAACGGGACAAAGTAAATGCTTGATTTCGACCAGGGAGAAAGCAGGGCGAACGTATTGAGGGCGCGGGAGAAGTGTTTGAAGGAAACAGGAAGCGAAATTTACCAGTTAACTCAGCAGGTCACTGAATCCAGGAACAAGGGAAAGTAATCATCAAACCCATCTGCAACTTGTGCGCACGTATAAAGCTCATTAAAATTTGAAACTAAACTAGTTTCATTACTGGTACTCGAAACAACCACCAATATAGAAAATAAAGCTGGAAGCCACGACGAAAACAAAACTTCCCCCACCAGTAATATCGCACCTGAAAGTAATGGTAGCCGTAAGGGAAGTGATTCCCCACTACCGAGATGTGAGGGTCGTAAACACAGGAAGCATGCAAGAGCCTGAAAGGGGAAACGTGACGTGAGCGGATGGATGGCAAATGCGTGGAGCCAAGGCGATTACTATCTACTGGAAGTTGTGCCGTCAGCGTTTCAACCTTGCTTAAATTATAATTGTCTCTACGATTGATAATGGAATTGAGTGTAACATATAAACACTAAATTTTTATTTTCTATTATCAGATATTGGGAAAGAGATCAGCTTGCTTTCACTGAATATTGCGTTCTGCTGAAGATTGGAAACTTCAATAATTATACTATTCATTTTTCGCCACTCCAGAGAGGTGAGATGAAGGCGACTGGGTGTTGGGTTCCCTTAGTGGTGACAGTAATAGGTCAGTTAAGTTGTGTAGTGGGGGCGAGAGAGCCCCTGGTGAACGAACAAGAGTTTGGAGCCTTATGTGCTATGATAAACTTTTCCCAAGATCTGGAAACGCAGCAACTCGAAGAAAGCGTCAAAGACTCAGCGAGGCATATTGGAGCCATTGGTTTGGCTGTTGGGCTTCAAAGTTTGTCCGAGGCGGAAGACGTAGAAAATGTCCAGGTAGGCCGGCAAGGCGAAGGTGGAGGGGGAGGAGGCTACTGGAGCTTCTGGGAAGAAGCGGGAACCAAACTTAAAGGTGACAAGACTCGGTATATTCAGTGGGTTGAAGCGAACTTCGACATACTAAGGAAGGAAAAAATAAAAGAAGCAGTAGAAAACGCGCACACGTGCATGAAAACAAACAACAATTTGTGGCTGGAGCTGAAAATGAGCCCGATCAACAAGAGTTTAAGTGACGCACTCAGTGGGTCGAACAAAGCTGATGTTATGATAAAGCAACACCTGGAAGCTGTGGAAGTTTGTGGAGGAAAAGGTGGACAACCAAGTGTGTGGGCAGGAAAGTCGTTGATCGTGGATTTGTTGTGCATATGCGGAGGTTCTCCCATGCCGAACGATCGGCAGCAGGCATGCTGCGAAGGCTGCAGCACCGGTGCAAATGAAGATCCATGGAAGCCAGTAGAGCAATCGAACACTCGATGGAAACATCTGGCCCAAAGATGCAAGTCGATCGGTACCAACGAGAAACTATCCAGCAGTTCCCTCTCACGCGCCACTAAGGTTTTTTTGGAGGTCCTTAAACGTTCTACAGCACAGAAGGAAGGTACAAAAACATTTCTCGGAGCAGCGAGCGGGGAGCCCCAGCACGGATGCACTGGGCACACGCAACCAGGTAACGGAAAATGCGTCCAATATCCAACGGAGATGGTAGGTAATGAGAACCCTGCGGTCCCTTGGCTCCTGGTATTGCAACAAGCAGCTACTAGGATAGATAAGTTAAGAGAAATTGAGAAAAAATTGAAGGATATCCTGAGAAATGTTGAGAGTATAAAAACAAGCAAACTAAGCCAAATGCCCCGATCCGGAATCTCTCAACTTAAAGATGGCACAACATGTAACAAGGGACGTGGGCAAAAGGGTCCTAGCTCCGGCGTTGAATGCAGTGAGTGCGAAAGTCAAGCAGAATGTACGCACACAGGTTGCAACAAACGGGAAGGAAACTGCATAGATATAAAAAGACCGCCATTAGCAAGCCAAGCAGACAAAATCAGTGTTCCGTTGTGGCTATTTTTCCTTCCATGAAAATCCCTCCGACGAGTAATTCCCAAAAAATGGTGATTGTAGTTGTAGCCAAGCCTGCGAACCGTTAGATGCGCGTGGAAAATGATGATTCTCCCCTCGCTGAGGCAATGGAGTTTACGGGATGAAAAGTGCGACTATGTGCCTCGTCGTGGGGAGCACGTTGAATTTTTCAGTGATGTCGCTGTCGAGGGGAAAGGTGGTAAAAACCGAGAGTTTAGAATGCTCCGTAGAACGTACAGTATTTATGGGAAAAACACAGCGGACTGCATAAAAGAAAATACGGTGAGGCGTGGAACTCGTAGGTTTCCGGCACGCACAGAGAAAGACACCGTCATTTAAAATGGAATGTAGCATCGCGGTGCACTGCCGCCAGCAACGATTCATTCGAAAAAAGCATTGTGAAGCGAAAAAAATGCAGCGGGGCGCGCACCTCTTGAACAACGACAGAATTAGCCCCCAAAGGATGGAGCAAAAACAGTGATGAATCTGCCAGAACGCACGTACTGCTGCTTCGCGGATTAATCAAATGGGTGGTTGGCTTCGCACACAAGAGCCCGATGCCTCGGAGAGAAGCAACTTGCAAGCCAGGACTATAAACTCGGTGAGTGTCAAGTACGCCCAGTGCTTGAAATGCTTGCTCAAATGTCATCACTCAGTGGCATGATGGTTCGCTTCAAGAAAGCAGACGAAGTAGACTTCATCCCCAGACGTCTAAACTCAACAACATTGTCCCAGAGCTTTTACCATTCAGAGATTGCAATAATGCTTGTTATGCCTAGAACGCAATAGAAAATGGTGTTCGAGAGGAGGCAGCACAATATCAAAAAGAATCAAACACGGAATCCACACAGCAATAAGCACACTCGCGCTGATAGGTGTGAAGAGAATCCACCTCACAGGCCAGTAGTTGTGAGATTGGATAGTCTGCCACCACTATGGTTTGGGGGTGAACTCACAAAGATGATTGTATGCGACAAAAGGGGGGCTCAGTTTTTTCATGCGTTAGAGGAACACCTACCCTGAAACGGCAACGCCCTTGTATGGAGTACACAACATTAAATAGACAAGGCAGCAGTGAGTGATGCCACAACTCTACGTTTGGTGCACGGGGATAGATATATGAGTTCTTCAGTTTCGATTCTGCCAAGCCCGACACCGCGACAGAAGTTTAAGAGCAACTAAAGACCCAACAGTGTGACCATCGGAATCGCGTAACTGAACAGGAGTTACCCTTTACGGCCCCGCAGTTAGGGAGTGTATTTGACGTTTCCACTGTGAAGCGTTAGAGAAAGCCCCCAATCGAGGACAGTACATCCATATATATGAGAATGTAAGCGTGTATTTCCCGCTGACAACGTGGGTGGTACACCCTGGAGTAGCGGTAGCCGTCTCATCGCGGCACGTGGGTGCAGAAATTACGGAGTCTAACAGCACCGTGGAGCAACCATGTTTTAGAGAAAACACCCTCTGGCTGTGGCAACCACATAAATGTCGTGAAAGGACTAGCTGCCCGTATTTTGCGAGAGACCCAGAGCTGGCAGGGTTCCACACCTGTTGAGAACCGATTTTGCCCCCCGGCTACACCACAGGACGGGGACAAGTCGTATCTTAATGGAACACTGTTTTCCTATTGATATGTCCTAGGGGATGCGTCTTCAGCGGCATCAACAACTCCGAGACGCTGCTGAAATATCTTTATGGTTCTCCATTGGATTTGCCGGAGCCCTCACTGGCGGGAGATTCTCTCAGACTAGGCATGAAGAAAATTCAAATCAAAAAAAATCAGCGTTATCAAAATTCTGCAGTGATATTGAAAGACTGAGAAGCGAAAGAAGGCAGTGCTTCACTAAATGGATGGAGTGCGGCGCGCCTGCCATAATGTGCGCCTCTAGTTGTAGAACCCTCTGCCAGGGCAAAGTGCTTTTACTTGCCTGTGTTAAAACCCTGGTGGTGCCGTGTTTATGATATTTTCCAGATGCACATTTGAAGAAGGTGAAAAACTTGGGGGGAAGTGAAGGTTGTTTAAAGATGTGTAATGAACAGGGTGACGCATTGTCTCTGTAGTGGGTGTCCAACTGAACAAAGTAACGAGGCAACGCATCCAGGGCATGGAGAACAGTGGCGCTTTTGGCGTGCTGGTCTGCATGATGAACCTGATGGAAACACCCGTAGCGCTGTTTAACATAACAGAAATGTTTGATGCAAACCATTTGGAGTATTGTTGCAATAAACCTGGTAATGTCGTATTCTCCACCTACAGAAAACATAGAGGGGAGAAATGTCAGCATCTCGACCAAGGCAAAAGCCTCCATCGGAGCAGAAGGTTCCGCAACAGACTAGCAACCTTGGGTGGGCGCAAACAAAACAGGGGGACGATTCCACTAGGTACGACTTAATTTGCCAGCACACAAAAAGTTAGATAATGGAAAAGGTCTATTTGCAGGGAGATAATATCGAGAAGCCACCACGCTCCTTCACAAGTATCCGAAGAACTCTGCTTGTTGGCACCTAACAGTGGCTATGCGCGGCGACGCCGACATAGGTGGAGGCGGAAGTACCAGGCACGAGGACCACAGGAGTGGTTGCATCCGAGGAATTGTGGGGCTGTAATGGACGTGGGTCTGACCCTGAGTGTTGTCGTGTTGTGAATATGCGTCGGAAATGCTAGCTGGACAGATGAAGGGGAAGTATGCAACGAAAACTGTGGGTAAAGAGGAAAAGTGCCCGTGTGGAACGCGCGTGAGGATGGTACAGCAAGACGGGTTTTCCCCAAGGAATAGCGGGGAGAGCATGGAACTGGCCAAGACATAACGATAGAAAACCTTTCACAAGTGACAGTCAATTTTTTTCTTTGAATTTCACTTTGACAGGGGAATTCGGGGAACCGACAAAGCACAGGCTTGGCATCGAAGACGCAAAGCGGTATAGCTGCTGTGGAGAACAAGAAAAACAATTATGTGCTTGCATATGGTACGAAAACTATCACACCAGCATGAAATTGAAAGGTATACAGCAGGTGACTCAGTTGGGGTCGGCTGCGCCGAAGCGGAAAACAGACAAAGCAAAAAGGAGCCCCCGCCGCCGCGAGGTGTGTTTCATCTTTATTTTTAAGTAAGAATCACAAATGTGTCGATGAGCTTAAAAGATACCAACAGGTTTAAAGACATTTAATTGCAGCGGAAAGTCGGATTGAAATTGAGTGGAAATTGTGTAACTAATTGGTGCGTAAGGCGATATCCGTTACTGTTCTCGATGGTGGTTTTCGGATTGACATTATAAAGGCGGAAAGATGAGTGAACAGCAATCGTACCAACAGCGTTAGTGTCGACACAATAGGATTTGGGAGAGAGTATCAGCATGCAAAGAGGCCTGAGTGACTGTTGGAGTTTATACAGCGCGAGCGCCTTAGCGACTCGGATATTGTTGTTACATCTGACGGAGGAAATACAATGTTTAGCAACAAAGTTCAAATGGAGACACCACTTTCGAAATTCATTGAAAGATCACCTCACTCTCCAAAATACTTGAATGAAAGGGAAATATTTAGAGAAAGGCAAACGTCTCCATTTGTGTTCGCAACGGAAGTGGATTGCTATGCCCGCAGTTAAAGATGATTTTAGGGCCCTTCAGCTGGCCACATAGGAAAAGGTGCGCATGGTTCTATATGAAAGCAAGAATCCGCTCCGCAGCTGCGAGGGCGATGCTGAAGGTGCCACACTCGTAGCGTATGTATCTAAACGGTGGTGGGATGGTTGGTCGCGTTTGGGCGTATAAAGAGCCTATCCAATCTTACAAATCTCTAAAAAACCTGAGGGAAAGCGAATGGTGGTGTGATCAGAGTATCTGGAACCTCCTTTTTGTTTGGAGTGTCACACAATCCAGGATGTGGAAAGAAAATTGATAATGAGGAGAAGCCTAGTGAGTCTTGATTTCAATACGGAATTCTTCTATTATTGCTACGATAAACTCGATGTGATGGATCCTATTCTGCACTTTGCTTGGAAACGGTAAAGTTGGGAAGGGAAAATAGGAAAATTCACCACCAAACTCTGGCGGTATAACCGTAAGCAAGATGAAATAACTTTCGGAGATGATCCTAGAATTACTTTTGGGGGGAAAAGACTAACAACTTACGAGACCCGTTAGAATATTTCTACGAAATATTTTTAAAATGTCTATACCCCCGACACACAAAATCGCGGATTTGGAATAGCTGCGAAGGGTTAGAGTAAGTCAGCCGCAACCACTTCAACCTTCACAAACACACTACTGTAGATATATAAATATATACAGATATAGATATAGATAAATATATGTGCGTGTGCATCACCTGTTTTTCCACTTTTATAGGGATATGAGGAAGAGAAAAAATGGAAAAGATGCCCATTTCGAATGCCGCGTTGGGATAGCGATTGTGGTGTGGAACATGGTGCTGTTGAGCGTTTGCTTGGTAGCAGTATTGTCGAAAAATAACCAGCACGACACGAAAGGGCCTGGTGGAGAGCTGGTAGCCAAAGTGCATTTCGTCGTGGCGCAGACAAGATTTTCCCCGGGGTGGTGTAGAATGTTGGTTAGCTCCCTATTCACCAATGTAACGGTCGTTAGTGTGGGGAACGGGGGGTGGTACGGGCATGTTAGGAGGTGGACGTGGATAGAGGAATATATCAGGAGGGGGAATATGCGGGATGAGGATATCGTGGTCGCGTTTGATGGTGCCGACACATTTTTTACAGAAGTAAAGTTCAGGGAGAGGGAAATACAGACCTTCTTGCAGCGTTCACCACGAAATCCAGAGGCATACAGCGAAACGGCCATCTTACAGGGAGTGATGTCTTCCCCGTTGATTTTTGCGACCGAAAGGGGGTGTTACGCTCCACAAGCGTATATTATGCTGGGGGATGAGGACAAAAAAAGTGACAAGCGCTGTGAACATATGTATGAGAAGATGAGGCAGCTGGCGAGCGAAGGAGGTGCTGGAGGGCTCGCTGGCAGTGGGGTGAAGAAAGCCTACCTCAATGGCGGTGGCGCGATTGCACGAGTATGGGCGCTGAAAGAAGCCCTGAAAGTATTCTTCAGCATCAAAAGAGAAAGCTACAAGTGGTGGTGCGATCAGAGTATGTGGGTGGTGGTGTTCATGTGGAGCATCACGAGACCACAGCACGTAAGCCAAAAACTATTACTACGAAGAGGCATTATGTCCCTTGACTATACCTCCAGGTGGTTTGTCCGGGCCCCACTCAAGGCAAACTTCTCCTCCATCATTGTCCATTCGGGACCAAACAATTGGGAGAAGCTGGGCCTGCAAAGGTCTATGAGGGTGTTATCGTGGTATCGCCAGCTTGCGACCCCGAATGGGCGCCAGCAAGCAAAGGAATATTTGCGCTCTCAAATGGTTTGGTTATACAACCCGAAGAGAAAGAAATTATCATTGAAACGCTTCGTTGAGGTGTGTCCCATTGATAAGGCGGTGAACCAAAAATGGTTGTCCAGACCACTGAGGAAGTAAAAGATCCACCCACACGCACATTTCTTATTTACTCCGCTTAACTGGGAGCTCTTCTCACCCTGCGGCGTATGCGCTTGATGTGTTGGACTTATATCGTTTAGGGTTACGCACCCACTCGTATTGAATAATGCTAGTGAGATCGATGGCAGTACGAGGAAGGTTTGGTAACGATTTTTAGTCTATTGGTGTAGTTTTGGTTTGCTGGGAGTAGGTGTTGGCCAAAAGGGGAGACTTTTCTCATGCTAAATTATCCTGCTTGCCGCGCTCTAATATGTTCATTTCCACTAAGCTTTGCAACTTCCGCCCCACAACATGGACACTCTCCTTCAACAAACGTTGCAGCTCCCCTCTGCCGCCTCTCAACATTTTGAGTATAGGCACAACTTCAACCGAAACTGTCAAAATAATTATGCTCGCACAATTTCAAGCAACACAAAACGCCTTGTCCACATCTAAAGTATATTCCTCCATACGTGTAATCTTTTTGAAGTAGTAACATTTTGTTTCCAGAAAGGTATAGACATTCCCGCGAAACGCCCTCACATCGGCACGCCATTCCGCCAGTGTGCAATTGGCGAGTATAGTTGTGATAACAATGCCTCCCTTTGGAATGGTATCTCTGCATACGCGACTACGTGGAAAAACGCCGCTCAACACCTCGCGGCGCTAGGAAATAGTATATCCCAGGTGGTTGTGAAACTAAGCGATCTCCTTTTCACAAAACTGAGGCGGCGTCGGCGGAAAGTCACACGCGCTTAGGTTTAAAGTGCGACGCGCTATTGCACTCTTCGAATGGGGCAACGTCTTTCATCATGCTGGACCTTATGCGAACTCAATTCAATGAATAATATTTGCGCCACTCTCTTCTTACTGGAAATGTTTGGCAGAAGAATGGTTCCTATTATTCATGGAACTTAGTGGGTGGAACGTGTGCGTTCCTCGCCCCGCTGAAGAGGTGGAGTTTCATGAACATATTCTGAAACGATGATGCGACGGTATTATTATTATTATTCTTGTTCTTGTTCTTGTTGTTTTGCCCCATTCAGTGAGCATCTGTCAGTCAGTCAGCAAGAGAACAATTGAATAAATGTTTCTTTGTTTAAACGTATTTGCCTCAGCTGCTTCGCAAACTGAGGTGAGAATATCAATCCTCATCCTAAATGACACGGGAGTTGTTAGGAATTTAGCCTGCGAGGCCGTATTTTATATATATATATATATAT
>NW_027123706.1:1429-1963 GCF_001457755.1 Trypanosoma equiperdum | reverse complement strand
TTTTTTTTGTCATTATACAAAAAAAATTCATTCATCCTTCCCCCACCTCCCTCCTTTCTAGAGCACGGTGTTGCATCAACTTCCTACGCACGTGAAATACTTTTACTGGGCATATTGTTTTTGTTCTCACTACTTGTTTTATCTCTTTTTAAAAAAAATTCTGATGGGGGCTCTCACCAACCGCACCGAAACTTGGGACTTCATCCTTCACATGACTTCTTTGTTTTCAGTGTCTGAGAGTGATAGTGACGAAAGGTGATTTTTGTTTATTTTTGATTTGTGTTGTTGCTGTTTTTGCCGTTGTATTCGCGTTTCTTTCTTACATTTTCTTCAAAGAAGAATAAACGTATGAATACATGCATACATTCATGCAAACAGAAACTCATTCACAAAAAACACAAACACACATGTACATATTCCATCCGTATGTGAGTGAGTGAGTTTCTTTTTGTGTGAATCATCGACACTCTCGAAATACACGACCCCCTCATCTCCCCCCCCTTTCCATTTAGGTGTTTTTTTTCCCCCTCTTTC
>NW_027123706.1:0-1419 GCF_001457755.1 Trypanosoma equiperdum | reverse complement strand
CTCGAAATACACGACCCCCTCATCTCCCCCCCTTTCCATTTAGGTATTTTTTTTTCCTCTTTTCCTCCCTCGAGTCGGACGTTTCTTCAAGAGAGATGTTCCGTGAAATGATACCGTTGAGTTACGCTTCGCGATGAAGGTGATCCGTATAGTAAACACACTCACATTTACCACATATATATATATATCTATGGACAAGCATACATGTACTAATCTTTTATTTGATTTGGATATATTGGTTAAAATTAAAATTCCTATGTTGCGGTGGCATCCGCCCCCTATTTCCCCCCATTTTCATCTTATTTTAATATTTATGATCATTCCTGTGTCAAGCTTAGAAAAGGTTTTCTTTTGCGACTTTCTGAGTGTCGTTGAATTGAGGGCAACGGGAAGAGGTCAGCAATGATTATTGACCACGAGCGTCGTGCTATTGACTTCAGCGACAATACCACATTTGTGCTGGACTCTAATGTCTTACAGCGTCTACGCGATGCGATATGCAGCAATGACTTTTACTGCAATTTAGTCTTTGATCATAATACCTTTACAGATGATGCCATTGGGATTCTTGCTGCTATTCTTAAGGGTTCCAATCCCATTGAGTCACTTAGTCTTCGTTCGTGCAGTTTGAAGGATCTGGACATCATACATCTTGCACACGCCATTTGCACGAGAAAGTGTTTGGTTCATTTAGATCTTTCAAAGAACCCCGGTATCACAAGTGCCTCCTCACCGGAAATTGGTCGAATTATTCAGGGCGTTCCTACAATTAAATCGATACATCTCGTCGGTACAGGAATACTAGAGAAAAACTCCTCGCATTTAATTTCGGCATTGGAAGGATGCTTTTCTTTACAAGTGCTGGAGCTGCCATTTTCTGTTGGGTACAGGGTGCTCGACAGGACTCGAGAACTGCTTAAAAAGAATAAAACGTTGAGTGACGTCAGTGATGGTTTACCCGAAAAGGCAGGTCGGATACTGATGAGCCAAGATAGTAGCGAAGTGGGGTTCTTTCGCCAAATTCGGTCACACGCACGATCACTTAAACCACAAATTATTCCTTCCTTAGCTACATCAGATACGGAGAGTAAACGTGCTTCTAATGGGTACCTGGCATCTTTTCCTCATTTGCAACAATGGGTCGATCCAGCTCTCATGAATGCAGCAATGTATATAAAAGTTCTCGACAAGCGTTGCAATATGCTGGACGAACACTTAAGCGAGAAGCGCAACCGAATTCTCGCTAGACGCGGTCAGACGCGGTAGCGCCTTGATTCGGGAGCGTAAAGTCGGCAGCAAAACCCTGGGAGGAGCAGTTAGGCCGGTTTTGGTTTATATTTGGTGGTAATATCTCGTAGCCTCAGGAAAGTGCGGGTATGGAGAAAATACGGCTCGTGTGTGTGTGTGTTGGGGGGGGGG
>NW_027123026.1:10980-11811 GCF_001457755.1 Trypanosoma equiperdum | reverse complement strand
TATATATATATATATATACAGATATATATGTTATATACACTTGCTTTTTATTAAGCAGAGAATTTCACTCTTTTTTTCTTTTGCTTTGTTACTGTTTGTTTTCCCCCTTTTTCGCTTTCACTCCTTCTTCTCACTGTGTTGTCACTTAATTCTGTTCTTTTTCCCCTTCCGTTTTTCTTCTGTTTCGTTCTGTTGTTTCTTCTCTTTTTTTTCTTTTTTGCTTTAATTTATTTCTCCCCTAACTTCTGTATGTATTTGTATTTCTGTTTCTCTCCCGTGCGCACGTTTTTTCCCAACTTACACCTTCGTAAAGAAAGTGAATGACAGGACAGTAAATTAAAATAAATGGAAACAACAAATAAACAAATAATAACGGTAACAAATAGTAAAAAAAAATATGAATTAAATAAAAGAAAGAGAACAAAGAGGAGGAATAATTTTTAAAAAAAAATGGACTACTTTGCCTCGTCCAAAGTAATGCACCACTGGGAGTAGCACCAACAATAACAATAACGGTGCCGACAAGAACAATAAATCAAAGAAAAAAAGCACTAAAACAAAAAACAAGAGTAAATTAAAATAAGATAAGACACGAAAGAACAAAGAAAAACTAAAAAAAAACAACTACAGCAGTGGTGGTGCCCGCGGCTTCCGCCCCAACTGCCTTATGTTAAGTCGGCTTGTGTGTTTGTATGGAACAAAGAAAATAATAATAATAAAAAAGAGAGAGATAGAGAAAAGGTTTACACACGTTCCCTATTGTTTATAGTGTTGCGATGACGATGGCACAAGAAAGGGATAAAGGAATTTTCTTCTTTTTTGTTTCCTCCT
>NW_027123026.1:9731-10970 GCF_001457755.1 Trypanosoma equiperdum | reverse complement strand
TTCCCTTCCCTTCCCTTCCCTTCCCTTCTTTTCTTTTTTTTTCTTTTAAAGGGCGAATGCAATGGAGTAAAAGTGCAGATGAGCCGCGCCCCTTTCCCCTTTTCTTTCCTCTTCTTTTTCTTTTTTGTTTTTGTTCTTGCTTCTTTTATTTTTCTTTTCTTCTTTTTCCTTCCCCTCCTCCTCCTCCTCCTCCTTAAACTTTTTCGCACAGCCACGCCACTGAACGGATCCGACTGGATATGAAACTAACAGCCAAAACCGCGCACACAAAAACAAACGCCGAATGTCGCGCGGACGACAAATACGAACAGAAGATAAAATAAAAATAAATAAATAACTTCCCTTTACTCTTTTTTTCTGTTTTACTTTACCTTTTTCTTTTGTTTTCTTGTGTGTTTCACTTCCCTTCCGGCTAACCCCGTCAAATGTGAATGCAATGCAGTGAAACACAACAGAAAATTGCGTGGTTAAACGGAAGGGACACAATTTTTTTACGAAAAAAAAAAGGGAAAGTGAAAGAAGAAACGAATTGAAGAAGTGGACGTAAAACAAAGAGACAAACAAAGAGGGAGAGAGAGAGAGACATAAATAAAACAAAGAGATTACAGATTAAAATAACAATGATAATAATATATAAAAATACACTCACAGAGGGGAAACAAGAAATTAAATCTTAACAGTCACAATCACAACACTCATAACATATCAACTTTAATAACACCAAAGCAAATATTGATATTACTACTACTATTACTGCTACTGATAATAATAATAATAGTAATGGTAGTCGAAGTGGCACTGGGCTACAGAAAATGCGAGAAAGTAAAAAAAAAAGAAAAAGAAAACAAGTGCATTAACAAACTTTCGGGTGACAATTCCCGTCTTATCGATACATGGTGAGAGGAAAACACAGAAACAGACGAATGAATTGATAAGAGAGAAACAACTGTACAAATCCCACACTATTAAACCTCCTCCTCTTATAACACGCACCACCATATACATTTATATACATATATATACATACATATACACACACATATATATATATATTTATTGTATACACACCTACTTATTTTTTCACATGTCTATATTAATGTCTCTGCTGAGTGCATATCTACATAACATTCACCACTAATAGAAATATTTCTCTTCGCCCCTTCCCACCCACTTTCTAATTTTTTATTTTTATTTTTCTTCTTGATTCGCTTCCGTGCCTCTTTTCCTGAAGCCATATTT
>NW_027123026.1:6830-9710 GCF_001457755.1 Trypanosoma equiperdum | reverse complement strand
TTTTTTTTTTTTTTGCATGCATGCGCCTATATTTGTTTCTTCCTTCAGAGAATTGTTCGCCTTTTGGCAGTAAATGCGTTACCGTAATATCAAGCAACCAGTACCGAATTTGAGTTTATATTATGTTATGAAAGTCCACATTTCATGCACGGGTCGGTTTTGCATGGATACCAACAGACCAACATGAATATATAAATATATATAAATATATAAATTAAATAACAAAAATATTAATATTAATATTAATGTACATATAAATATATAACTACAATGCATAATAACTTAGAGTACCCTCTCTCTCTCTTTCACTCTTTCTCTCTTATGGTAATGGAAAGTATTGGGCACATGATATTGTTGAAGTGAGTTTCAACTCATCTTTCCGAGGGACAAAAACAAACAAACAAACAAACAAAAGGGGAAAACTAAAGATGGCGGTCTTTCGATATGACGGCTTCCAAAGCCGGTCCTCCAATAAAAACTTAAGTTTGTAATTATTTTTATTTTTTTTCCTCACTTGTAAAGTATTGAGTCCTGAGTTACATGTGGTTGTTTTGTTGTTGTTGTTGTTGTTGTTGTTGCTTTTTCCTTCCCACTGGATAATTCCGTAATTTCTTGAGTCGGGTTATGCGTAACCTTCCGGGTTTCTCGTAGGCGAGGTGCCGATGAAATGCATTTGTTCCCTTTTCATCATTAGCTTACGTGATCACTGAGTGATATATATATATATATATAAGGCAATGATGAATTATTATTTTTTTTCCAAAGAAAGAAGACAAAAGACAAAAGACAAATATGTTCCTTTTTTTGGCTTCCTATATATCCCATGAATGATGTTGTTTGAAATCCTAGGACTTCTCTCTCTCTCTCTCTCTCTCTCTTTCTCTTACTTTCTCTCTCACATCAATTGGACTATTTAACATTCCGGCTCGGACACCACTGTTCATTCTTCTATAATTATCACATTTTACTTTTTTTTTTCTTAATTTCTTCTTTTTTCCCCCCTTCTCCTCCTCTCCTCTCCTATCTTTTCTCTTCTATTCTTTTATTTTCGCTGCCTTCTCCTTCCTTTCATTTTTTCTAATATATATATATATATATATTTATTTATATATTTATATATTAAACCTTACATAGTGTATAAAATGGAATTTATCCATTTACTCAAGGAGGAGATGAAGAGAAAGGAAGGGGACCAAAATTATTAATATAAAACAACTCCAGCAATCATATTTAATAAGATGTTGCGCATATTCATGTGCATGTTTGTGTGCGCGTGCGGAAAAGAGGGAGAGAGAAAAGGAAAGGAAAGGAAACATAAGCACATAATAATGAGAAAATGTTTCATGTACGCGTGCACAAACAACAACAACAACAACGACAATTGCACCCGCTTATGTATTGAATATAAGCGAACGTATTCACGTATTTATCATCCACGCACAAAGGCTGCATCCATGTGAGGAAGTTTCGCAAGAAGATGGAAGGGAAATTCGTTTCAGTTGATAAATACAAATATATATATAATATATATATATATATATTTGTATGTGTTTGTAATATGATATGTTCTAATATAAAGTGTGTACTGAAGCCAAATTCAAAAGAAAAGAAAAAGAGAGACAAAAGGGAGACAAAGAGGAAATTTAATGAGATACAAAAATGCATAACCGCTGAAAAGTGTGATTCTGTTTAACAAACAAACAAAACAAAAATCCGAAACAAACACAAACAAGAAGATAGGATAAATGAAGAAGCAGCAATTCAAACGAAAGAAGATAAAACAAACGAAAAAGAGGATGAGAGGGAGAGAGAGAGAGAGAGAAAAAAAAAAAAGAACATGATTGAAGAACATAAAATATTGTTGTTGTTTTTTTTTCTTTTTAAAAAAGTAGAAACATTCGGAAAGTCGTGAACATCACCACCCCGATAAAAGGAAGAAGAAGAAGAAAAAAAAGAAAAAAAGAAAATTAGTGATGTATTCCTTCTCTTTTTTTTTACTTTCTTACTTGTGACGGAAGCTTGACACCCACTGAGGTAAAAGGCACACGAATATTCAGCTATAATCACATTTTGAGGAATGTTCATTACGAAAAGCAGAGAGAGAGAGAGAGAGAAAGAGAGAGAGAAAAAAAAAGAGAGCAATGATGATAGCGGCAACGGCAACGGCGATGGCAACGGCGGTTTTAATATATGCGCCATTGAAAAGGGAGGAAATAACTCAACTCAGAGTGAAAACAGCTGCCATTACAAATGAGGGTGTTACCAAAAATGGCGATAACGTTGCTAATGAAAATGGTAATGATAATGATGATGATGGTGAGATATCCATTAGTTGATATTTGTGCATTTACCTCAATTATCTTTTTTTTTCTGTTTTCCGCACAAAACAGACACACACAAACGCACGCGCCCGGATGTTACAGGTGTTCTCACAAAACTAATTTCTCCTTCCTGTCCCTTTCCACTTTTGTATAAAAGAAAACAGAAGAAAAAAAAAACAGCAACTTTACCTTAAACCCTCTGTCACATGCACACAAACACCCATGCCAATGCAGAAATATTACCGCCACATCTCACCATTGAGTTATTTTTTTTTCCTTTTCTTTTTTTTTCTTATTTCCCTCCTCCTCCTCCTCCTCCTTTTCCTTTTCCTTTTCCTGTTCCTTCCCTTAATCATATATTTCATATGCCTCCCCTCCACGCGCTTCTGTACGACGGGCCATTCGTTATTCGCACCCTTCACTTCGTTACTCACAACAATGTTAGCCAAAATATATATAAGTTTGTTTGTTTGTTTGTTTTGGAGGGAGGGAAGAGGGGCATGTACACAAACACAAACACATATACACGAAGTACACGCACTTACCTCCACCGCACATA
>NW_027123026.1:2301-6805 GCF_001457755.1 Trypanosoma equiperdum | reverse complement strand
ATATATATATATATATATATATATATGTATATCATTTTTTTTTTGGCTAGCTTCTTCTCTTTTTAATGATTTTATTTATATTATTAGTTCATTTACGGGGGATAGAGAATCGGTATGATGTGAAAGCAAGTTGCATGTACAAACGTACTTCGTCTCTTTTCCTTTTCCATTCCTACCGATTGCCCACTTCACCCTCTCGACCCACCCGTATTTACTCCGTTAATTAGTTTATTTGTTTGTTTGTTTGTTTGTTTTTTGCCCCCCACATACGCACCAAATGTTCCATCGTTGGCATCAAACAATCAGAGCCACAGCCGCTTTACACTCACACGTGTTATGGGGCAATGACAAAAATACCCCGTTTCACACGTGATAAATAAATAAAAAAATAAATAAATAGGGATAACAACAAGTACATAACAACACCCATAAGGTGTGGCGTTACCACAAAAAAAAAAGAATTGCGCGGTGCCACCACTGTCTACTGTTGAGCTACTTGCCCCGCCGATGTCACCTGCTGTTGTTGTTGTTGAGTGCCAATATGAGTCGCTTGTGTTACCAATTGTTGCTGTGGTTGCTGCTGAAAGCCGTATGGAGAGTAGGGAACAGCGTAGGCGGTAGTTTGGGGATAATAAAATGCTTGAGGAGTCATGCCAGGCGCCATAGCCGAAACTGTAGGGGCTGCAACACTAGCGGAAGTTGCCTGGGCGCCCTGCATGACGTATACGATCTGCTGCCCAGAGGCGGGTTGTGTTGCCGCAACACCAAATGGAGACGCCGTCGCTGCTTGCTGTACTATCGGAATACCGCTCTGGGTAACAAAAGTGGCGTTCCCACTTACAGTCGGTTGCGGCGACGCGTAGTACAATTGCGGTCGCGTCCCTGATGCTTGAATAACAAATGGTTGTTGTTGCCCAATCACCGGTGCCACGGCCGTCGGTGCAGCAGCAGCAGCACTCAAAGGAACAACACTAGTGGGCCACCCTGGAGGTTGCCCCATCATCACGGACATCTGTGGCCAGTACTGACCAGGAGCAGCGGTAGTGGGATACACATACATGGGAGATGCTCCACTCAATGGAACTTGCTGTTGTTGCTGAACCGCCTGCTTCTCTGCAGCAGTCCACCGCCTCAGCGACACGGCGTACACGGCTCCCCCAAAGATTCGCTCATCATCCTCCTCCTCCTCCAGGAATGCGCCACTGTCCCTGCGCTCCTGTATTAGTTTATCCCGCTCCGACATTATGGCGGTGGTACCGCAACGGATGTGGTTACCAACCACCGTCTCAACGTGCATCATCTTCTCCACAAACCGCATCCACCGCGTTAAAAAATTCATACCAAACGTCACTTCTAAACCAACCTCATTTCCATCGTTTTCATAGAGAGAGAACTGCGGGGCCGACGAGCCCCCGCTTACGCGAAGCTCTTTGACCATGTCTAACAGGGGGTACCGGCTATGAAACAGGCGTAAAATGCGATAGTTGTCATGCCTCATCACTAGTCGAAGCTGCAAGGGGTCCATGTGGCGCCCAAATGATGATTCCACATCGGGATCCCCGGCCCGAAAGTGAAGAGCACAACAATTCAAGAATTGCTTGCGGAAGGCAAATGATGCCAACAACACTACAGACTCGGTAAGGAACCCATGTGCCTCTGTATCATCAAAAATAACATCCAGACAGACAGGGATTCCTTGCTTCTTTCCCTCTCCAGAGGTTGCTCCCGCCCCACCGCTAGCTCCATGTGGTTTGACAGGATTTGCCGTGGTCATGTGTCGCACAGGGCGATCCATACAACATGCAATAAAGCCAACAAGTTGCAGCCGCCGCCCTTTGATAAGGACAACATTATTGGCATGTACATGATGGTGCTTAGCGGCTGCCGCTTGTGCGGACCCTCCAGTGGTGCCCGGAGTTCCCGTGGAGACATCCGAATCCACAATACAAACGGCAAATGGCACCGGCCGCACAGAGTTGGACATTGCCTGGTGGGATGACGAATGATGCGCCGTATGAGATGGTGCATTGGAGGGTTGTGTCTCACCTGTGGAGGCGGTACCTGGTGCGGATCTTCCTCCAGTAGTGCTGATGTCAGACCTCTCCCTTTGACCTTGCTCCGCTTGTATGGCCACTTTACTAACTACGGCATCCTTTGTGGTTACAAAAAAGGATCCCTCCGTACTGGAAATGAAGTAGTCCACTAAGGCGTGACCGATTCCCTGATCTGGAACCTTCCCTGGAGCTATAGTCGCTGGGGCTCGAGGGGCAAGTGACGCCGCTAGTGACGATTGATGCGCTCCTTTGCTGGCGAGAAGTTCATTGAGCTTCTTCTTCGCCTTTTTGTGCCCATCATTGAAGAAACGCGGCAGAAGAGGCACCAGGCAAACCTCAACCTGAGAATTTGTCGATGGACGCAGAACTAACATTGAGTATATGAGCTCAGGGGCATCATGAGACGGAAAGGCACCCATCTCTGAGTTGTTCCTATCCTTTCGCTGCTGTTTACTTTACCAACCCTAATGAATATCCACCGATATGCGACAATGCGTGCACTTGAAAGTGAACAGTAAAACTCACAACAAGTGAGGCAACGACTAAAAGAAATAACAGAAAACAATGCGTGAACGCGTGAATGCCACGGTGGCAAACTCACACTTTCCGCTTACACGAAAATACGGCTGCGCGTCCACCGGGAAAACTTTATGTCACCTTTTTCTTTCTCTTCGTTAAGTTCTCCACCTTCCGTACTGCCCTTCTTTCTTTTTCTTTAACTTTCCGTTCTTGTTCCCTTTTTGTTTTTTTAACTTTAATTTTATTTCCCCTCCCTCAATCCACGGTAGACTGGTTGTGCTTTATTTTTTATTTTTTATTTTCCCCCTTACCTCTCTTCTATCTTATTAATCTCTTACACAGTTATTTTTTGTTTTTTGTTTTCGGTGTTGTTTTTGTTGTTGCAGCTTTGATCCACCCTTCCTTTCCTTTTTTTTTTAATATATATATTTTTCCACTGTGGGTATCCAAAAAAAGAAAAAAATTAACGTCAACAACCTCCGAGCGCAGTGATTGATTGCCCACTTCCAATCCCCAACAGCACAACCGCTTTGGCTCTACTCTAGTTCTTTTTTATTTCCTTTGCTGCGGTCAATATGTTGGTTTTGCCTTTATTATCCCTTCCGCTTTTCGGTAACTGTGGCTAAATCTTCGCACAAATACTGCGGTTCAGCCAATGTACACAGCTGCTGGAAAAAAAAAAATAGTGGAAATATTTTTTTTTATATTTAACAAAAAAAAGAAGGAAAAAATCATGTAAGATAAAGCTCATGAGACAACAAGATTAAATGTAAAGGAAGAAAATAAGGAGCTAAACATACGCTGATCCAACAGCGTATGTCGGAAAAATAATCGATTAGTCCAAAGGATTGTAAACAGTTGTTGTTTCAGAGAATACGTAATAATAACAATAGTAACACGGTGAGAACAATAATAATAGTAATAGTAATAACAATAATAATAATAATGATTATCTATCACTAGCTAGCGTTGGGCGAACTCCACATAACTGAATAGAAGTCCCCACCCGCCACATAAATAACCACAGAAGTTCTCCGACCCCTACACCCGCGGCTGCATTGAACTGCGACTGAAGTTGTAGCGGCGGAATGAATACATCTCCCGGCCGCACATCAAAACTGCAGAGACCCCAAGGATTCCTCCTTCACTTTTCTCGCACCTTTACGATATTATTATTATTATTATTTTCCCCTCCCCCGCTTTTTCTTTTTTTTTTGCGTCTCAACTCCAAAAGGCCAGTTCCTTCCGCATCCTTTTCATCACACGCTCACGCCAGCGGTCTACAAATGACATGGGAAGAAACACGGCCTCCTCCGACTTCCCGTCATTTTGCTCCGCGGGCACCACCCGGCCGTACGAAGTCACAAAATTATACAAATCCTCCGCAAGTCGCTCTGATAAGGCCAGTTTTGTAGCCGCTCTATCTTGTTCCTGTTGCTGTTTTGTTGCATCGTCTAAATTCGCAATATCCACCTCTCGCTCAGTGCTGACTCCCAGTAAGACACGTACGGGAGAATCAATGTTGATAAATGTTGATGGAACACGCAATATGGCACTGGGTGCTGTATTCGATAAATGTCCAACATATGCAAATGCCCTATCATCCTCTCGGGCGAGATAAATGCCCAGTGCGGTACCGGGATTTAATAGTGTAGGGAATGTGAGAAATACTACAATACTCTCTGGAGCAAAACCCAAGGGTACAATCCAGTTGGTACCTTCAACAATGCACTGAAACTGCGTTATAACGGGGCTTCCGGGGACCACAACCGCAAGAGGTGGCTGAACGCCTGTGTCACACATCTGAAATATCTATGGATGTTGATGCTTGCACACGCTCACGAAAAATAATAATAATAATAATAATGAAACAAACAAAAAAAATCCGACGCACGTGCGTAAATTCAAGGACTTGTATGTTTTAGGCCCAC
>NW_027123026.1:2031-2281 GCF_001457755.1 Trypanosoma equiperdum | reverse complement strand
TTTTTTTTTTTTTAGTTGCTAGTGGTGCAGTTAACTCGCTGGGGCGAATTGTTCCCCTCAAGCGGTCCACTCAGTTTTTACAAAATACCCACAAAAGGGCGAGAAGAAAAAAAAGAAAAAGCAAGACCACGATGACTATGATGCGAGATGAAACAGAGTTAACACACAAAAACGCAGTCAGTGAATGAGTTAGGAAGACAATATGTTATGTTAAGCGCTATCTGAGCACTACAAACCTATGGACTACGGA
>NW_027123026.1:578-2021 GCF_001457755.1 Trypanosoma equiperdum | reverse complement strand
ACACACACACACTGCCAAAACGATATAAGCATAAAAAGGTTTGACGGGATGTAAACGACTCGGTAACTTAACACGAACCCAGTAACTTGCAAAAGGTGAAACATCTACCACCGAGATATCGCTCACATGGAGAAGATGGCACCTTCCAGATTAAACAACCACATACGACGTCATTTTGTTGTTGTTATTTTTTTTCAATATATATATATATATAAATATGTGATTCCGCATAAACTGCGCCACTGAATTCAGTAACTATGCCACTTGCTGCCCATCCAAATCGCTACTGCATGCAGCGCTACCTCCATCATTCAACCCCCACCCTACATTCACTGCACCACTTTCCGTTACATATGGTTTCGATCGTGCAAACCCCGGGTCAAACTCCTGAATTTGTGCAATATTTGAAACGAGCGCATTTTGCAATGCTACAATATTCTCGTCAAGTGCCACCTTACGACGTTCTTGCTCTTCCATACGCAATTTTTCAGCTTCAATTTCCCGTAAACTTTCTTGTTCTTTCTTTCGTACCTCACTGGCTCGAACCATTTGCTGTACCTCTTGTATTCTACTCTGATGCACGTAGTAGTAGTAAAGGTTGTTCGTTTGATTCTTTTCCGCGTACACCCACCGTTGAAGTTTGGCTATTTTTAATACTAATCGCAGATGTTTCGCCGAATCCAGTGGAACGTCATCGTGCTCCTTACAAATCGTCCACAAGTCCACGAGTCGTATGGGCTGATGAAAGAAAAGCAGCCGGAGGACGTAGTCGCGCGGAATTTCTCCCAAATCGCGGGGAATGGCTTTAATATTATTCATCACCAGTGGTTTTTTGAAAAGTTCACGTATATTAGAGTTAATAGCCTTATGATTTGCAAGGCGAAGCATTGTCACCTCACTTCTGTATGGGACAGTTAAGCGGTACTCTTTTCCAGGACGTAATCCCTGCGGCCCCTTTGGCCTATTGAGCAACATCCATGTTCGAACCAGCATGAGGAAAAGTACCAGTAGGACGTAACGACAACAAAAAAAAAAAGATTCTAATCAAAAAGGTAGAACAGATTGTGTTACTGCTGCACTAAGGTGGAGAAGGAGGAAACAAAGAAGAAAAAAAAAGGAAAGAAGAGAAAACGCGGACACACCTACGGACAATCAAAATAAAGCGGCAGAAGCAAAAAAATAAAATAAAATAAAAACATGTATAATAGGTCTTGTATTGCATCGCAATAAAATAGCTCCGCCTGAGGGAGTACCGTTACATGTATGAATACAAGTACATATATATATATATATATATGTATGTATATAGACGTTTATTTAACTATATATCTACTTGTATAGCGCCGGTGTGCATATATAAACATGCTTTCGGACGCAGCATATGGGGCAAATACCCACAAAAATGTTTCTTCCTTTCATCTTTCACTCCTTTATTTTTTAATC
>NW_027123026.1:0-568 GCF_001457755.1 Trypanosoma equiperdum | reverse complement strand
TTTTTTTTTCTTCTCGCTTTCAGAAACCGGGCGCCAAACAATTAGAAACAAATATCAGCAAACAAGAACAACAACAAAAACACAGAAGGAAAGAACCAACTCTAACAGATAACGAATCTATTTTCTTCAACCTCCATACTGACGGGAAAGAAAAAGAAAAAAAAACCCTTACACTTGACCCGGCAAAGCAACAAAGGTGTAAAAAGACATGAACACACACCGACACAGGGCCACAAAGAGAAACAGAAACAAACACAAAAGAGAGAAAAATAAAAAAAGAGAAAAAAAGAAAAAAAGAAAAAGAAAACAATTCAAATGACGAATTGATAACAATAACGATACTCCCCAGTATATCTGAAGAGTGTCTTACAAAGTCCCAGGACAACCCATAAACGCGTCCGTGAAGAGGCAGATCTCAACCTCTCTTTATTTCCCCATCACATAAATGCATTGACGCACTGAAACATGACGTAACGCAGCACTCAATTCCACGACAGGAGCAGTAAACGCGAGAAGGCCATCCACTGAACCTGTCCAAACGCACACTCGAGAAAGTAAAAAAAAAAAA
>NW_027122977.1:13568-15115 GCF_001457755.1 Trypanosoma equiperdum | reverse complement strand
TGTGTGTGTGTGTATGTTCACACCGAAATGATGAAATGTCAGCGTCCACACATTTGCAGCCTAAACTTAATATTTTTATTGGTAGAGAAAGAAAAGAACAAGCCTGTAGTACAAAGTTATCATCAAAGCCATGGGTGGTCCACTAAATGAAGTCGGCACTGCACACTCTGGTAACGCTCCCCTCTTTTGGAATTGGCTCAGAGAAGGTAAAAAACAAAACAATAATAACAATATTAATAACAATAACAAATGAAGAAAATGGAAGATGGAAAAAAGACACACATCTGCTATACACACTCGTAGGTAAGCGGTACGCTAGACGTGGGAACAGAAAATAAAACCCAAAAAGGGAAGCGAACGATGCGCTCCCCACATGAAATAAAAACAAATAGCGCTTGAGGTTGAAGAAGGGAAAGGTTAGTCCCGGATAGCGGCATACGAAACAGTGTCGTGACTCTGGTGGTGTGGTACCCACGAAACCGAACTTAGAGAAAAAAAAGCTTGCCGCTCTCTTGTCTGTATCCCCTTCCCCTTAAGGTGCCGGAATTACACTCCTCATCATTCCCCCTCCCCCGCCGTTTCCACCAGCATTTTTATGCTTTCGCATGCAGCCACGTGGAGAGGAGGTAGATAAACCAAGCGACTTCCAAGCACATGTAAGTTCCTTCAAAAAGAAAGAATAGAAATGAATCCGGTATCAACAACGGCAGTGAGAGGATGCGATACTGATAACTGACCGATAAGTAAAAACGCGGCTACGCACAACACAAGTAGTTGTGGAGTTAAGTTCACATGGAGAGGATGAAGGGGCCACCAATGGGGCACCACCGTCCACACAAACATACACACGCACGCACTTTTATACCCGCAGGTTCCATCCCGCAGTAACAAACAAAGGAAAAAAAAAGGAAAAAAAAAGGAAGTACTCCACACTCCTCATCACACATAGTTCCCTCTACCTTATGCCGTTTTTTTTTTTTTTGCACTCACCTCTTTTGCCTTCCTCACATGGAAATCAAACAAATACTAAAATAAAATAGGATGCACTAATATGCATCTTTCCCAATATCATAATTTTAAGACCTTGCATTACGTCTTTTCACACCTCCCTTCCTTTTGCCCTGCTCTCAGGCGTGTATGAGTGAAGTTAATAAATAAGTAAATAAGCGAATTAGCACCTATGTGGCGTAAATGAATGCAAAAGCGCTTCAAATTGAACAAAATACCCGACCTTCACATGTTTAGCGGAAGCTAAAAGTCATCCAACCGCTCCCTCTCTACCCCTCTCCTGGCTCCTTTTTTTTTTTGTTCGTTGCCCGCTAAAAGTTTGCTTTTTCGGGGGAGGGGGCGAGGGGTGTTGCGACCGATCCAGAGCCTTCCATTGTTTTACGCATCGTCCACGTTCACCGACAAAGGTTTTTGTCACCATTAATATCCATAGATCCCCTTTTCCCGTTTTGCTTCCTCAAAAAATAAATAAATAACAATAACAATAACAATAACAATAACGTTCTGATTTCGTTAAGCCGTCGCCATAATAGCGTCGT
>NW_027122977.1:0-13545 GCF_001457755.1 Trypanosoma equiperdum | reverse complement strand
TTTTTTTTTTTTTGCATCCTCTTCAACCTTCGTTGGAACAAATGTGCGGCATGGCAGCAAGTCAGCTGGCCAAAGGGGAGACAGTTAAACGGCGCTTCTACCTCGTCTCACGATGTGGCGGTAGTAGCCGCCCCACACACCCAACCATGTACCAAATATGTAGTTAGCAATAACGATGAATACGGAAGCGGTAAACAAAGATATCCCTTGCTACGCCCCTCACTAATTCACAGGCTTATTCTCTGAGGAACAGGTTTCGGTGTTCCGCTACAAATTACCCTTGATTTTCTCGCGGAGCACATACTGCAGGATGCCGCCGTGTTCCACATACTTTACCTCCATCTCTGTGTCAATGCGGAGGATAGCACTGAAGGAAGAGCCGTCATCTTTCTGGACAGTCACTTCCTGTGCGGGATGTATGCCGCCGGAGAAATCAAAGTTGAAGCGCTCCCTCCCAGTGAGTCCAAGTGACTCCACACTTTCACCTTGACGGAACTGCAGGGGCACAATCCCCATCCCAACGAGGTTGGAGCGGTGGATGCGTTCAAAGCTCTCGGCAATTACAACCTTTACACCCTGCAAAAATGGGCCTTTCGCCGCCCAGTCGCGGGAAGAGCCACTCCCATATTCCTTGCCGGCGAGAATAACAAGAGGTGTATTCTCCTCTGCGTATCTCATGGCGGCATCGAATATGTAAACCTTCTCATTGGTCGGCCAATGAATGGTGAAGGGACCCGTTTGCCCCTCACCAACGATGCGGTTACCAAGTCGGGTGTTGGCAAATGTTCCACGAACCATTACCATGTCATTTCCGCGACGCGCGCCGTAGGTGTTGAAGTCTTTCCTTGCTACCCCAAGCCCTTGCAGAAATTGGGCGGCCGGTGAATCCTTGGCGATATTTCCGGCCGGAGAAATATGGTCTGTGGTTATGGAGTCGCCGAACACTGCCAAGCACGCGGCATTCTTAAATACCACGTTTGGTGTGACCTCCATGGTCATCTTCTCGAAGTACGGTGGTTTGTGGATATATGTGGATTCCTGCCATTCATACTGGGTACCCCCTTTCACCTTCAAACCGTTCCACTGTTCGTTAAGTGTTGTGATCGATTTATAAACAGTTTTGAAAAGGTCCGGCGTGACATGTTCCCGCACCACAGCAGAAACTTCGTCGTTCGTGGGCCAAATGTCCCGAAGATACACATCGTTGGCAATCGGCTCGGTCGCAAAATCGATGTTAACTCGCCCAGCCAGGGCATACGCAACAACAAGAGGAGGCGAAGCCAGGTAGTTTGCAGCCGTTTGGGGATGAATTCGTGCCTCAAAGTTACGATTACCCGATAGCACAGCAGCCGCGACAAAGTTATTATCGTTAATGCACTTCGATACGGCGGGATCAACATCACCCGCATTCCCGATGCATGTCATGCAGCCGTACCCCGTTGTATGAAAACGCAATTCGTCAAGAAAACTTTGCAGCCCAGAGTTTTCAAGATACTTGGTAACGACATGCGACCCCGGGGAAAGAGAGGTTTTAACACCTGCTGGGACTTTTAACCCCTTTTCGACGGCCTTTTTTGCCAATAATCCTGCTGCAATAAGAACATTCGGATTCGAGGTGTTTGTACAGGAAGTAATAGCAGCAATGACGACACTTCCGTGGCGCATAACCGCTTCTTTCCCGTCAACCGTGTATTTTACCTCCTTCTTGTGTTCCCCATCGGGAATGCCAAACCCCTTGAAGCCCGTCTTGGCGCCAAGGCACGCTTCGAAGTCTTGCTTCATATTCCTCAATAAGATGTGATCATGTGGACGTTTGGGCCCGGCAAGTGATGGTTCCACTGTAGAAAGGTCCAGCTCAATATTCTGCGAATACGAAATTTTTTCGTCACCTGTACGGAACATTTTCGTGGCTTTGGTATACTTCTCAATACGTGCAAGGTGCTCTGCATCTCGGCCCGTGCAACGGAGGTAGTTGAGAGTTTCTTGGTCAATTGGGAAGAAACCCGTGGTGGCACCGTACTCTGGTGCCATGTTCGCTAGTGTTGCGCGATCAGGCAGTGAAAGAGTATCGACGCCGGGTCCATAAAATTCAACAAATTTCCCCACAACACCCAGCTTCCGTAGGTTCCTCACAACTGTCAGCACCAGGTCGGTAGCTGTGCAACCCTCCGAGAGTTTACCAGTAAATCTGTAGCCCACCACCTCCGGAAGCACCATAGAGAGCGACTGCCCCAACATGCCCGCTTCCGCCTCAATACCACCGACGCCCCAGCCGATTACACCAACACCATTAACCATTGTCGTGTGCGAATCAGTCCCTACAACGGAATCAGGATACAAAACTCCGTCGTTATTGAATACAACTCGGGCAAGATACTCAAGGTTCACTTGGTGAACGATCCCAGATCCCGGAGGGACAATTAACAGATTGTGAAATGCTTCGGACCCCCACTTAAGGAATTCGAACCGCTCCCGATTGCGCTGCATTTCAATGTCCTGATTAAGCTTTGCTGCTTCCGGGGTCCCATAGCTGTCCACCTGAACAGAGTGGTCAACCACAAGTTCCACCGGAATCTGGGGATTGATCTTGTCAACATCACCTCCCAAACGCTTCGTTGCATCACGCATGGCGGCCAAATCCACAACGCAGGGAACGCCAGTGAAGTCCTGGAGCACCACGCGCGCTGGTTTGAAGGGGATTTCAATACTCTTGTGGCAGTTCTCGCTCCAACTCAGTATATTTTCAACTGCTTTCGATGTGATATCGAACTCATCACAATTTCGGACGGCTGATTCAAGGAGGACGCGAATCGAAAAGGGTAAACCATCATATCTGGGGTCAATTTCGTGTAGTTTGAAGTACTGTGCCTGACCTCCGTCCACGCTCAGGGTAGCGATGTATTTTAGAAATGGGTTGTTTGACGGCAAGGAGGCCTTCAGTAACTTCATCGTGCTGAGCATACACAAGACTCCCTCTTCTTACCCTTTCGCTTGTGCAGTATATACCTTTCCTATTATTTTGGCAGTGTAGTCGATGTAAACCTTATTTTTATAACCTTACTAATGCAAAAAGTATAAACACAAAGGCATGTAAAATAGAATGCCACAGAAAACCCCCGCCCAATGCGGCTACAAGTAAGAAACTTTGTTTGACCTGCAAAATGTTTGGTAGGCACCTCATACTGACTGTGTGCCCACCTTTCGGGTGGCCCGTGGATACTCCGTCAACTGCGAAAGAAGAGTAGAAAGCAAGAAACCGTTCGTTGTCCACACAAACGTTCAGCCACTTCCGTAGGTTTCATTTCACATAGACGCGCTTTCCTGGCAACAACCATATTGCACATATGTGTGTGTGTGTGGGTATATGATCCTCGATAGCCATCCACAAATAACAAACCTAAGAGAGGTACACGGAACGGTACGACAGGGCGAAAATTGAAGGCTGGACCAAGACCCCACGCACGCACTTTCCACCAAAAGAACAGCGGATCACCGTCAACTGAGCGAGTCATCGATTGACAGTCGTCACGATCCCCTGTTCTACGCACATCAGGCTATGCTACTATCGATAGAGTAAGACAGACTGACCTCCAATAACAAAAGAAAGAGGGACCCGCCACCACACCACACCTCTTAACAGCGGCTGCCAGTCCTCACTCCCCTTCCCAACATACGATCCCCGTTGGCATCTTCGTGGCCTGCGGACGCAAAGTTAACATCCCATAAACGCAACCGTCCACTCCAAGGGTGAAAAAACTTAGAGCAGTCACACCACAAAAAAAAAAATAGCAGGAGTAACTACAGCTGCTCTGCACAAGCTGGACGCCAACGCAAACGGGGGATCGGAGGGACACACGTGACGCAACGCGGTGGGGTCTCCGCACTGAGGGCTAAAAAAACAAATCTAATCCAACAGCAGCCTCACCCCGCCAGGAGTTGTGCTTGCTGACTCACCGCAACTTTAATATTTTGTGCTTCCACTGCTGCTGTCCAGCGGCAGAGGCTCCCGAATGCGGTTCACACTTCTGGCTTGTGTCGCTTGCCATATAGTGCCGAGACTCCCACCACAATGCGTTTACCACCGCGGAGACGGGCAAGCGCATCCACACATATGGTGAACCAGCCGAGGAAACATCAAACAGGTTTAATCCCAGCGGAAAACTACGGAAACCATGACATCACGGATGATATACATCGTGACCGTATGTAATGTACACTATCTTTATTTGTGCTTGTGGGGAACATTATTCTTTGGTCCCTGTGAAGCTGAAAGCGGAAACTATGGAAACCAGGTGCACGTCAATAAAAACAGCATCATACTCACATATATGGCGACTGCGACATCACATTCAAACGGGAAACAGCACAGCCCGCGAGTCTGAGACGACTTCCCCAGCTGCACGTCGCTGGGTCACGTGAAAAATGGAACAAAGTCAATTGTTTCCTCTATATTGATATCCCCATTGCACACGTGCAGGCAGATCCTTCATTTATCATCAAAATTAAAAGTCCGAAAATGATGTAAAAGGGGGAACAGCAGTTCAAAAAAAGAAAAAAGAGATGTGCACTGTAATGCAATCGCCGTGTACCATCCCTGCAATGTCTTGTGGTGCAAGTAAATTTTTTCATCACGAAAAAAGCATACTGTACATGACGACTTCAAAACATCCATATTCCCCCTCCCTGTGCCTCCTTCCCGCTCCCCGCGCTCCTGGTGGAGCACTTGCGTCACCAAATTCTTTCTGCAAATCCCACTTATCCCTCTACTGATCAGTGTAAGAAGCGCAGAAAAGGAATTTCGTGGGGCCAGTGACTACATACCAAAGGAAGCACAGAGTTTGAATAGAAAAATGGACACCGCGCAAAGTGTGGCTTACAGTGTGGAGGTAGTAATGCATTGTAGAAAACGACCTTGTCGCCGATACCGCCATGTTACCTAAAAGTCGTCACTGTCATCGTCGTCGTCATCTTCGGACTTCTTGTCACTTTGAGAATCGTTCTCGTCCTCGTCTTCGTCATCGTCAAAAGAAGAGTACGAGCCATCCAGAGCGTCTCCAGTGGCCGCGGCGGGGGCTGGAACGGCATCATCCTTACGCGAATGAGGGGTTGTAGGAGCTGACGAATCGGACCTTGAAGCCGATTCAGGAGGGGTTGCCTCCTTGCCGCGTTCGGGACTGCTGCTTTCTTTGTTCCCCGTCCATTCTTCTGCACCCGTTTTTATGTTGTAGCTTTTGTTATGTCCTGACTCGGAGCTGGCCGCTGGCCCAAGGCGGCCAGCGAGGAAATCTTCGATTTCCTGCGGACAGTCCGGTTTCCCCTTTTCACCACAAAGGTCTTTCATACAAAGGCCGTGGCCCTTATACGTAACGGTAAAATGGGGTTTAGGAAGCTTGGGATCATCCTCAGTGAAATCGTAAACGTGCACGAAGCGGTTCGTTTTGGGGTCGAGACGGGCTGACTTGAAACTGGCTTGGAGACCGGGGAGCCTTATGTAGAAAGGCTTAAAATTAATATGATGGCTTGACTCCACGACAGGGTCCGTTGTTGCGAAGATGTGCAGGGTTATATATTCACAGTCGCGAGTGCGTAGTTGTTTGCAGGCCACATGAACTGTCATATTTTTACAATTCCGGAGGAATACACTGCCTTCGCAAGCGGCAATGATGAGCTCGCCACCCTCGCAATCATCCACAGTTATGCTGTCCAGCGGATCCAGAACATAAACAGTGCAGTTTGTGAGGTACTCCAACTGTACTTGCTGACCACTCACTTGCCCTCCGGACCGATAAAATGTTCGACCAGACCACTTAGAAATAAAGTAAGTGGTATCTTCACCATCTTCAGTTTTAGTCTGAGCAACAGGGGCGCGAGGGACAGGCGCTGATTCTGGGGTAGTAGTAGGTAAACCAATATTGTCCTTGGAGACCCCGCTATTGGCACCCGCCGCGCCCGGTGCCCCCATAATCGTCGTCAGGATGGGACCAGAACCCTCAGGGAGTCCTAGCTCGCGAACAATGTCCTGGCGGCTTTGTAGCGCACACTCAGTTAAAGCAGCCTCTTGCTTCAGAACGCTCAGTGTGTAATTCAGTCCCATGTGCTCCAAATATTCCATAACAACAGAAAGCGACTGGCGGCCCTTCGCAGACTCTTTCTCGGCCTTGAGACGTGGTGTGGGAGAAAACAGCCTGGATTTTATGTTCGGGTCCTCGGAAAGTGTCTTCAAAGCAGTGTCCACTATCATGGCACGCATCTTGGCCAGTTCACCCGACACCTCTAGCTTCTTTCGAAGGAACTCCTCCGTAACAACTTCCTTCGCTTGGTAGGTCATAGCGTATGTCGGTTGGTAAGTGAACGCACTACTTCAGCGACGTCAAGAGAATACCTTGAACAAATTTAAAACAGCTGGAGAAGAGGGGCAACTTTTGCACCGGTAGATGTTAGCAGCATAAGTTCGTTAGTGAAGACAAGAAGAGAACTATATGGCGGACAAAAATGACGGCAGGGGCGTCGGAAGTGAGAACCTTACGACGAGTTTTACTTCCTTGTTCTGTAATCCCACCACTTAGGAAATGGCGCAATACAACATACATTCCACAGTGCACCCTGGTCACACGCACGTACGAACGTGATTGACCTCGCAGAAACGGGCTTCCGCGGTTAAAGCACCTAAATTGCTTCATTCATACTGTTCAGTGGGTGTTAAGATCTCTCCGCCAGCAATCCTCGATATGACATATCGAGACCGATGATCAAGTTTGTCAGGATCATAGTCGTACTGAAAAATTAGAAGCACAACGGAGAAAAGGTACAACATGAATATGGAGCTTTGACGTGGATACGGTAGCCTCCCAAATTGACATTGAGTCAAAACAAACGATCGGATGGCATATATGAGACAGTAAAACGCCAAATCTGCTCGCCTCCCTTTAGGCTCAATAAGCGTACTTATCCCCGCAAGTGAGCTAGCAATTGCAAACAAAAGACCACCACGTATGTTCCTCTGCGCTGCAAGGCAAGCGTACCTGGTGCTGCAAACCGAATACAGAGCCAAGAACAATGTACTGAAAAACACCGACCGAGCAGCCCGGCACAGTGACTGCAATGGTTTGCGTATCAACTTTTTGTACTGGACGACGATAGTGGCCACCTTTAGTGGTAGATACAATGGTAGACCGACTTGAACCATATTTTTACAGAAGAGCATAAAACAAAATTGATTGCATGTCAAACCCTCGTGGGCGTAGGAACAACAGACACTAAGGTGTTCGCTGGGGTCATGAGGAAGCCTGCGTCCCCTTTCGACGCACAACTCAACAAGTTCAGGTGAAATTTGGTGTCGTGTAAGCCCCGCATAACTCCGAACCACGCGCTCGTCGAGCATTGATGTTTTAGACAGAAAGTTCAGGTATGAAGGTGGCATTGTGTATGGTGCAAACACGAACCCGTAAAGTATTTGCGACGCGCTAAGGCACATTACTACAATATCATAGTGCTCGAAATCTCTGAACACCTTAGGAAACAGAGGCAAAACACAGCTTGTCCCTACTACCTGAAGAGCCCGGACGAGAACATGGAGACAAAGTTCGACCCTTGTTCCTCTCTCCATTACCATAACTGGTAGAACAGATATAAAGCCCGCGACTACATAGGAGAATTTCTCGGGTATCGACAAATGGGAACATAGTTTCGATGCAATGTGCTTCAAAAGTCGAAAACAAGATAGTCCCGCCGAAAGGAATGCCCATTTGAGAGGATCAGCGGATAGAACCTCTCTTAAAAATACTTTGTGTACGCCGGTCCGCAGGCCGCTCTTCAATAAACCGGTTACTACACCAAAGGCGAGTCGTCCCGCAGCCGCATACAGGGCATTTCGGGACGCAGTGGATACTGTGCGTTTAAGTCCACTTACCACCAAAGCTCGGTCATCCCTTTTAGCTCTGTATGGGGAACAGTCCGCTTCTGCCATTTTTCAGTGACACTAGAAAATGACTTTCAAATAGAGTGAAACGATCCAGAGAACGTCAGGACTATTTGACAAACAACAGTGACACCGGAATGCACCTAATAAAAATGAAAGCGGAAGGAAAGGGGGGTATAGTTAGAATAACAAAGAAGGGTCACACGCCACAGCCACATTTAGAAAATGTGATAGCAACTTTGAAGATACGGAACCGAACCCTGATATTTTTTTAAAAAAAGGAATAATAATAAAACTACCAGAAAAACGCTTGTTTTTCTAAATCGACCAAATCTGGGTCGACTTCCCGCACAACAATCATTTCACCGTCTTCGGATAACCTAGAAACAGCAATTTTAATGTTCTTTTCATCGGTATTCTGGAATTTCAAAAGTCTCTCCTGTTCCCGCCTAAGTTTCTCCTCCCTTTCCTTTTGCTTTTTTTCTTCCAAGTCTCTCAGATATTTAAGCCTCGCTTCCTCTCTCTGTTTAGCCTCTTCCTCGAGTTTTCGCAATTCCGCAAGCCTTTCATTTTTCTCCTCTGTGTCATCAATGAGCAGAGTAAGTCCGACAACAGTTTTCCGCTTCGTGGTAGTGGAAACAAAACCAAACAATGCAGTCATGTTGCCTTCGCGAGTTCTCATAAGTGCAATGTGAGAGGTTGTCAAGCAAGGTAGCTCATTATCGCACCCCAAAGTAAAATTGTCCGGTATCTGGCTTGCATTTGTCACATTCTTGTACAAATCTACAAGTGAAACAGACTTCACCTTCGGCTTCCCCTCCACTACCCCTGCCAATTCCAACAAACCGGATTTATTAGTGATACCGCTTTCAATGGAAATACCATTTCCAACAGCGAGCGCTGCAGGTCTACTCTCTGTGTCCACGTAGTGTACGGAACCCCACCATCTGCCTTGATACCCGGAGGAAACGACGTAATGGTGACTTGAGTTATAAGTCGATACCATCAACCTGCTCCGACCCCTCAACATGAGTTCCGCGTTATCGAGGGGATCTAAGGGTATCTTGCTTCGAACACTCCATATATATCCATCATCTGACTGAAACAACACGTGAACCAAGGAGGTGTTTCTTTTTACGACAGCATTCATTAAATAGATTTGGTCATCAGTTAGGAAAAGGGTGTTTCCTCTGAACTCGATATCTGTCACCTCCTCCCCAGGTATGTAAGAAAACGTCATTGTTGTGTTTTCTTCGTTTTCTAAAAGCGAAACATTTCCCTTGTATGACACAACTGTTATGTTGATTACATTCTGACTTACGTTATCAACTTTTAAGGGACAGTGCAAAGTGCCTCCAACAACGACACCTCGATGAGCACAAAAAGGGTATTTCGTTTGCTGGACCGAGAAACTTTTACCACCATCAAAAGTGCATACCGCTGTGAGTTGGTGCTTACACTCGGCGCACGGCTCCTGATAGGCCTGAGCACAGATTACACCCTCCTGTAGCGTGACAGCACCCGATGGCATCCATAAGCCATTTCCTGTGCTAAGGTGGGTCACATTTAGAGGCAAAACCTCAAATGATTGCGACTCGGTAGCCATCAGCAGGAAAGCTAAAAGAAGAAAAGTGAGGCTGAGCATTTCCTTTAACTACGCTTATTATGATTGGATTCTAATGCTCCTCTTCAGCCCGTGCACCTCGAAGAAGCTATTGCAGCTTTTTTAAAAAAAGAGAGAGTACAAATAAAACAGTGAGCACTGATTCCAGTAAACAAAACCATTTGTTAAGGTCCAACAACACCAAGCCCGTACGGAACATCACCGAAAGAGAAGCACTACCAACAGCATATATACGCACACATATATATGCGTGTTTCCGAAAAACAAAAAAAGAGAGCAAGAGCCGTATGTACCGCAATAAATAAAACCCGACTCGTAATGTCTGTACCTCCTAACACCTTTGCAAATTGGTCATCTTAATAGAAACATACGGGTATTCGTATTGCAGGGACCCGTCTTCCACAGAAGAAGTGTTTGAAAAAGGAACACTCAAATCAGGGTACAGCTGTGATATTTTCTTTCTTATTTCTGCTTCCTTTCTCTTGTCAACCTGTAGGAATATCGATATGCATCGTGGAGGCAGCCCATATTTCAATAAACTTTCCACAAAAAGTCTCACCGCCTTTAGGTGAACCCAAGCAACATAGCAACCAGTGTACCTTTGACGAAGTACCAAGCCGAAATTTTTCTTCTCGCTCTCGGCTCTTTTAATAAAGTCGTTTAGATCCCTTATCGACGGTTCGTCGGCTGCATCCGAATCTCGTACAATATACCTCCTCTTCCGGCACGCCAGCTTCACATCCTCCAAAACTCGACGAAAGACGACGATGCTGTTTAGCACAAACTCGCTATCCTCTGCAATGATACAGTTCGAATCGGGGCAAACGAAATCGTTGAGGGACCAATATTCATTTAGCCACTCTCTCTTCGAACTTAAGGGCACTGCGACGAAGAGGTTAGTGAGCAATTCAGTATCAACAATGAAGGGATGGCTCCGGTTTTTCATAGTCACCAGTTCCCTAATAGGTTTGACCGAGAGATTGCCCTGAGCTTTTCTTGTCACAGTAGTTAATTTGTTCCGCGTTTCATTATACTTCGTCATCACCACACGAACACCTTCCTCGGTTGTTGCGAAATAATTTGCAAACTTTTCCACCAGGCCCAAAATACTTTCATTGCTGTCAAACTGTGCTGAACTCCACTGAAACCCTTTGACGAATGCTGCTGGGGTCATCTCCTGTGTTTGGTTGAATCGTAAGGTTGCAACGACATCACGTGGCTCTTCACATATCTCTTGCATTATCGTAATCTGCTTTTCCAAGCTGTTCTCCACCTGTAAATCCAGTTTTGCCAGCTCGTCACTTGCTTCAATGAGAGAGTCAAGTGTTCCTACCTTAAAGTTCGGGACAGCGAATGAACAAACGTCCTTTCCCGCAGCCCCAAGGAGGGATACGAGGTTTTTGTATTGAAACGCGAAGGAGTCCGCTCCTGTCGGAAGGAAAGGAAGCCCCAAAAGGAGAAAGTGCTCCGACATTTTACACTGCTCCACCCCTATGCTTACCTAGAAATAAAGAACCGTAGTGTGTTTTCCAAACAGGAGTAGAAGGCGGCGAGCACTGACACACGAAAAACAGGTAGCAATAATGCCGTAAAACGCCGACCAGTCCATAAGACTGTCGATTTCGAAATCCATGAGCAAAACTATCTTCAGACACAGTAAATGACACTGACAGGAAGCCATCCGAAAGTAAAAAAAAGTGAATGAGACTAAGATAAATAGAGTGCTAAACCCCCACGCGGTAGTTTAAAGAAAAAATAGGGGCTAGCGTGCGATGCCAAAAGCTACAAACAAGCTGACAGACAAAAAAATGGAAACGAACAGGATGCGGACATACCCGTATTACACGAGGGGTCGCAGCACAACGATAAGCGGTGCACCCCAATTGGCCCATCATCCATTCCCTTTCTCTGCCTCCCACCCCCACTTCCTAACAGCAGGTTGTCCCACCCTAAGGCAACAGCACCCGCCCCGCGCACCCTCGCCAACCAGACCCGCATGGTACGCGTGCGAAAAGGCCCCACCGTAGAGGGAGCAAATCCATGCCTCCAGAGCACCATCAGCACGGCCGCCGATTTCACGCACCCGAGAAGCGTTCGGGCTGCGCAGCTGCAAGTCCAACGGCGCAGGTCCCAGATGCTCCCCTCTCTCCTCCCCTTTCTAGAACCCCACAGCATTGACAGGGGCTCGCGGCTTCCACTGCGAGCGGGGGCATTCGGGACGGCACCGTTACCTACATGGGGGAGTTCCCTCCAATTGAAAAGGGTAATGGCGGGGGAGGGGGCCCTCTCCACTCAAAATAGGAATTAGGGTACCTCCCCGGCTGCCGCAGCATTATGTGGCGGGTCGCCCTCCAACTCGCGGTGGTGGCAAGAGCCTCTTCACAGTAGCAACGTGGCTTCTCTTCGCAAATGCCACCGCGGGCGCGCCCACGCTGGAAAGTCTAATGCATTGAAGGGCTTCCGGCTGCACAGAGACCCTTCCTGCACAAAAAGTACGTGGATTGTGGTTGCGACGTTCCGAAGGCGAAACCTCACGACGGCGACCCGGCGACGCTTCATGCTAACACAGAGTGAACGGGCACCTGCTTGCAGAGCTCAAATGGGTCACCGGAAATTTTTACACTTCTTGCAGCCCAGTGGGTGCTCGTTGCTCTTTAGTTTGTTACCTCCTTTTCCAAATTTCTTTCTCACGATTTGCGACGCCTTCCCCTTGCCCCGACTGCGTCCACCATTTCCGGCACCCATTTATTGCCCCTTGCCCATCCGGGCCCTCACCAAACACCACACCACCGTACTCTTCGTTTCTCCCCGGTTCTGACAGCGCAGGGCTTTGCTGCCGGCGCCTATTCAGCGAAGTTGCCTCTAGACTGGGAATGCGCCCTGGGTGCTTTTCTCTTCGGCGCCCCGCAAGCGAGCATCCGCGGCATCCCCTTCTTCACGCTGAATTGGAACAATTCCACCCCGCTGGTTAAAAACCCGCACCCATCCTACCTGAATTACTTACCCATTGGCTGGTATTTGCGCCCCTCGAGCGTCTTTAATTTGAGGGCACCTCCTCATTCATTACATGAACAGCTCCCGCTACCAATAGGGTTTGCGCCCGCCGTTCCCGCTACTCTTTCGAGACCAAATTCGGCCTCACGCACATATCGCCCGCAGCAGTTGCGGTGGTTCCCCTGCTTCCTACATGCCCAAGCGCCGCTTTTCTTCCCGACACGCTCCGTTCTGGAACATGTTTGAGCCCGCCGCGGCTGTTGGGTTCTACCAACCGCATCCTATTCGATGCCCTGTACCCCTTCCATTTTCCTCCTGTTGCGATCCGGCAAAGTTCGAAGGAGGGAACGCATCATATTCCGTGCTTTGCGCGAGGCGTGGGTCAGCAAGCCATCAATCGAAAATTTGATGTGCGGCTCCAGCCCATCCTCAGCCCCCGGTCTGGTGGATGACGTTTTTCGTGTCGGAGGAGAGGCCCCTCGGGCTACACTCACCGGAGGGTGCATTTTTACGAAAATTGTATTTGGAACCGCCTCGTCCCCATGCTATGGTTAAGTTGGTGGTGAGCTTTCAGCCGTGAAACTGAATGCTCCACGGCGTCGTTGCACCGTAGCGGAGCCTCTGGCTTTTGTGCAGGGGTAGGCATCCTGTACCGGACGGGAGAAGCTGGCCATTACTAAATCTCCATCGGGTGCGGGGAAAAGCGGAACGGCAAACGTACTACGTTTTTCGTGTGGGTGGGGTGAGGAAACTGTACTCCAGTTTCGGACAGAAGGAATTTGCAAGCATGAAGTGACGCTCCCCAACGGTAGATGGGCTTAGTTGATGGAAACGTGTCCCTTCCGCACTGGACTCCATACGCCCTCGCCCTCGCTAGCCGGCGCACGAAAGTCCATTCCATTGACAACTTGGTATGTGGAAAACCGCACTTCGGGGGAGGGGCGCAGTGGGAGGTACCCCTTCCGCTGCCCAATGGCGCCGAAGATGGGGAGGGACTTTCTGTTTGAGT
>NW_027123208.1:816-1946 GCF_001457755.1 Trypanosoma equiperdum | reverse complement strand
ATATATATATATGTCACCGTTGTTCTTCAACCTTTGTTTTGTTACAAATCCTTCTTGTTTTCTTTTTGTTACCTCTTTCTTTATTTCTCTCCCTCTCTCTTCCTTCTCCCTAACGCGCGAACACAAACAGTTCTCAAACCTTCTGTTCCTTCCCTTTATCTCATTACCCTTCTTTCTTTTTCTTTTTGTTTTGTATTTTGTTTTATTTTTATTCTCCCCTTAACTGTCTACCCTTTCTTGTTTTGATTCCATTTTATATATCACAGCGCTCATATATTTACACCCAATACACGCAACTCTGCGCATTTCTCATACACGTACGTAGATATATTAAGGGAGAAAAAGTAAAAATAAAAATAAAAAAGAGAAAGACAAAGACAAAGAAGGGGACGAAGGGACTACTTTAAAAAAAAAAAAAGTAATAATAACAAAAACGAAATTAAGAAGATGAAGACGATGAAAATGAAAATGAGCGAAACGTAATTCCTCCAAACGGGACCACTAACGCCAGGGAATGCACGCAATAAAAACAACAACAAAAAAAACAAAAACGAAAATACAAAGTCAAAACTCAACTCAGGTGCATGCGGACGCGGAAGGGTCAAAAAAAAAAAAAAGCAAATCAAATCAAATCAAAATGGTGAAAAAGTGGTACGAGAGCACTTCGGAAAATTTGCTGCCGATGATTTATTTATATTTCCCCTCAGACAAGGAAGGAAAAAGAAATTAAGGAGTAGAATGAAGTGGAATGGAATGCTGGAAGTGTCGGACTTCATTTTTTCTTTAAAAAAAAAAAACAAAACAACTTAGCAAAACAAACGAACAAACAAAATCAGAAATATGCTCCAATAAATATAAGAGCGTCTACAAGCAAAAAAAAAAAAAGAAAGAAATGGAAAGCAGTTAAGCGGAACCCCCAAAAATTGTTAGGTAAAATTTTTTAAAAAAAATAGGAAAAGCAATGAGAGAAATGGAATTGCGAATGGGGAGGACTAACATTCCACTGCGATCCATCCGGTGTTTCTTTCGTGGAGAAGTGGTGGTGGGAAACGAACAACACAAAAAGAAAAGAGAAAAAGGAAAGGAAAGGAAAGGAAAACATAAGGGGGAGGCTTATCCCTTTTTTAATT
>NW_027123208.1:209-793 GCF_001457755.1 Trypanosoma equiperdum | reverse complement strand
CTTTGTTTCGTTCTCCTTCTTAGCTTTCAAATATTACATATTTCACTTGTATTTGCAATGATTTTGTTTCTTTATTTCGCCGACGTGACTTTGTTCCCGTTTGCTTTTTTCCTTTGGGAGTTGGTTTGTTTGTTTGTTTTTCCCCGCGCTGCTGCGAATAAATTGTCCATTCCTCCGCTCCTTCACCCGAATTCAGTCAATTATGATGTTTTGATTTTTATTTTTTGATTGTCGTTAATTTGTTGTTGCTCTTATTTTCTTATCGTCTTTTTTTTTGTTGTTATTATTGGTTTGTTCATTCGTTTGTTTGCTGGCGTAATGGAGGTGAGACAACAGTTACAGATTTTTCCCCCTCTTAATTTAGCATTCCGAAGTAAAATGTTTATAATGTTACTTATAGTTAATGCTCAGATATTATTATTATTATTATTGTCAGTATTTTGTATGTATTTTGTGTGACTATTGTTTTGTTGGTGTTGGTGCTCCCCTTTTATTGGTTGGTTATGAACGATATTCTTTCCATATTCAATGGAAAATCGTTAGGTTCCCTTTAAATTTATTTATTATTATTATTACATGGTATG
>NW_027123208.1:0-190 GCF_001457755.1 Trypanosoma equiperdum | reverse complement strand
TTTTTTTTTATTTCCTTTTGTCTTTTCGTGTGTGTGTGTGTGTTTGTGTCTGTTTGTATTTAAATTAATATAATTGACGACACGGGTGGGAGGAGGACTTATAGAAGGAAGCAGGGGGTTTTTCAGATTTGTGTTTATGGTGGCAGCTTGGGGGAAAAAAGAGAGAGGGAGGGAGGGAGAGAGAGAGAGA
>NW_027123391.1:7309-7502 GCF_001457755.1 Trypanosoma equiperdum | reverse complement strand
GGACCGCAAGCGACCCTGCCAGTTGCAGCAGAATGTCTATCCACGGCGCTTTTTTTAGCGTTTCCTCTTTGCCAGCTTTGTAGCCTGTTAATTTTACACAGATCCCTGCCGTGTTAGCCCCTGTGCAGCCGGACTTGAATGCTCCAAGGTAGCCATCGCCGCTTTTTACCTTTACAAGCCTTCTAATTCTGTC
>NW_027123391.1:7047-7299 GCF_001457755.1 Trypanosoma equiperdum | reverse complement strand
CAGCTTTCGTAAAGTGTTTTTAAGTCCGTGGCGGTCGGTCCTGCTGTTGTGCTCTGCCAGGTCGCGCTTTGTGTTACCGCTTGTCCGCAGACATCCTCTTGGGCTGTAGCGTGGGCTTTGTGACAAAGGCATGCTAGGGCGGCTAGCGCCGTTGCTGTTTTGCTGTTGCCAGTGCCTATTTCGCAGAGCGTGGCTCTGGCGGTTGAGTCTACGTTGCCGGCGAAAACCTTGTTAGGCTTGGGGTTGCCAGCC
>NW_027123391.1:4671-7037 GCF_001457755.1 Trypanosoma equiperdum | reverse complement strand
TTGTGACAAAGGCATGCTAGGGCGGCTAGCGCAGTTGCTGTTTTGTCGTTACCACTGGCTATTTCGCACAGGGCGTTCCTTTCTGGGGTGTTTGGGTTTGCGCCGAAAACTTTGGTCGGCTTGGGGTTGCCACCTGCGAGGGCATCCTCGCCAAATGCCGCGGTGTTGAGAGTTTTACTGATTGCGTCTGGGGCCAGCTTACCGGGGTCGGCGACATCGGCAGGTATCGACATGAAAATCTTGTGTGCTCTAGCTGCTATTGGTCTGATGAGCGCTGCTGCTGCTTGTCGCTGCGTGTCTGAAACTTTGTGTAGGTTAAATTCCTCTGCTGCTGCGTTCTTAGTTTCGGTTTTGAGTTCCGTTGCCAGCTGTAGCCACTTTGGCCACATGCCATCCCAATTATTGTGGTTGATACCCGCCGCTTTTGGGTCGTTATGTGGATGCTGTTTGTCTCCGTTCTTGAAAAACATGTCGATCCACCATGACGGTGCTAGTGTCATGTTCAGTTTCATTAACTTGTTGTAGTCAGCTTCTGCTGCGTTTGCCAACTCAGGGTCCTTTGGGCTTGCAATTGCCAGCATTATGAGTTCGCATACCGCATTGTATTCTGCTATATTCTCCCCGGTTCCTACGTTTGCTTGGCCCGTCTTCAGTGCCATGACCAGGGTCAGAAGTGATATAAGGATTATCTTCATTGGGTTTTTGCTGCCTCTTCTATTTTTCATTAAGTACCTTGTTGGGAACGATCGTTAGAAATGTTTTTACTGCCTTAAGTGATAACTTAATTAGGCATGCCAAATGAGCCGCCTTGACGTTAAACGCTTCTGACAAAACGATTATAACAGTTAATAAGTACGGGTGTGTTTTTCCTGGTTCTGGTTGCGCTGCAGCTGACATCTAAAATTATAGAGCCACTTTTGCTTGCACTTTATCTTTTCTTCCTACAACGCTACCATCATGTTGGTTTTCAAACCCAATACCACCTAAAGGTCTCCCATAAGTCCTGGAAGCACGCCAGAAATCAACCACTTCTAACGTATTTTTATTCTTGTGTATTTCACCTACTCTTTGCACCGTTCTCGCTAAAAAATGCACTAAGAAATTTAGCGACAGCAGCTACACAGAATTCAAACCAGCTTTTTTAACGCCAACATTGGAAGCAACAAGCACCTATTCACCAGCACCGCTACTAATTTTGCGGCCGACCTCCCCCACTGTTGTGTAAAGACTAGTGATTTTTCTTGCATACAAGCTGATGCTCAATGCCTATTCCCTCGCCATTCGCTGCCGCATATGCCAGCCTTACTGCTACCTTAGGCTCAAACATTGCCGCTTGGGTGCGTATGATATATTTGGTGGAGCTTTCGCACTCACATCAGCTTAAAAGCTTCTTGTAAGGTAAGTCATCCACAAATGCAATCAAATAGCTTCTGTCACCAGAATGTTGCTCTTCATTCCGTTCTTTTCATCACCGTTCTTATATTAACGATAAAAACTCGCAACACACTCCTATCATTATCATTACTAATATCTATAAAATAAACAAAATAAACCATATTAAAAAAAACTAAGAACAATGCTCATTTGTAACACCTTATTACCCTACTGTTTTACACTTATAGGGAACTATCATAGAAAATTTCAAAATTTCCAATTTTCAAAGTTTTTACAAATGTGTTAAAATGTATCAAATCCTCTCAAAACAGAAAATTTTTAAAATTTTCATATAATGGAGAAAACATCCTTAGAGTTGTAAAATCATAAAATAATACAGAACTTATAAATGCAGAAACAATCACAGCAATTTCTTATTTAAAAGAAAACTGAAATCCTTGCATTTTTCTTCTATCCATCCGCATTTCTCTTCGACTCCTGTGGCTAGTGCTGCATTCTCGGCCTCACATTCCTTTTTTCGTGTGGTAAGAGCACTTTTTACCTGCTTTGTTTCTTTCTTCTGCTTTTCTGCTTCTTTTTTGGCTTCCTTGCTCAATGTGCACTTTTTACCATCCACATTACTTTCATCGTAAGTGCACCCCCTACCTTCTAATTTTTTACAGGCTTCTTTGTCGTCTTTTGCTGAATTGCATTCTTTTTCGGCTTTCTCTGCTTTGCCTTCTTGTTCTTGACCTTCTTGACCCTGCTCTTTCTTTTTAGGTTGCGTTACTGCGTTGCTGGTCGGTTGAATTGCTAGATGTAAGATTGTCGCTAGGGTTTCGTTAAGTGCTGTCAGTGTTGCTTCAGCTGTCCTTTGTTCCGCCCTTTTACGCTCTGCTTGTTGAAGAGAGGCTGCGGCTGCTTTTAAGCTGTTAAGCCATTCCGGCCCCTGTCTGACATTGCTAGCTTTTGCGAATGTGGCACATGCCCCC
>NW_027123391.1:4336-4661 GCF_001457755.1 Trypanosoma equiperdum | reverse complement strand
CGCTAGGGTTTCGTTAAGTGCTGTCAGTGTTGTTTCAGCTGTCCTTTGTTCCGCGTTTTCACGCTCTGCTTGCTGAAGAGAGGCTGCGGTTGCTTTTAAGCTGTTAAGCCATTCCGGTCCCTGTCTGACATTGCTAGCTTTTGTGAATGCGGCACATGCTCCTTTGCCATTTGCCGCCTCGCCATCGCAAGCTGCGGCGTTGCTGCCCGCTTGGACGGCACCGATGTAATTGACTTTGCCGTCGTTGCCTTTGGGTTCATTTAATAGCGTTTCTAGCTCTGATGCAATCTTTAGTAAATGGCTTGCCGTAAGTACAGTCGGCTCC
>NW_027123391.1:2072-4326 GCF_001457755.1 Trypanosoma equiperdum | reverse complement strand
TTTGCCGTCGTTGCCTTTGGGTTCATTTAATAACGCCCCTAGGTCTGATGCAATCTTCAGTAAATGGCTTGCCGTAAGTACAGTCGGTTCTGGTGCTACTGCTTTGCAGTGGTTTTCTATTGTTAGCCAGTCTGCTATGCTACTGCCTTGATTCCAGGCGGTCTGCTGTTGTGTTGCTGTCGCGTAGCAAGCCGTGTTGCTGGTGTCGTCGCTGTTGCCGCTTGATCATAGGCATGCTATGGTTGCTGCAACCGACTTTGTTGTTGAGGCGCCTGCGGCGTTCGGGCCCGCGCCGCATTGCGCCTGCCTGCTGCTGCCTGTTCCGAGTAATTTGGGTGCCGTCTTCTCTTGTCCTCCGTATACTGCTGTTGCCAGCAGCGTTTCTGTGTCTGTTTCTGCCTTTGTAGTTTGAGTGTGTGGCCTGAGTTTGCTTCCAACGGTTTCTATCGCTTGCACTGTTTTTAGGAGTCGCTCTTTTAGTCCTGACTTGTCTTTAGCTAGCCGCTCCAGCTTGAGTTGTTCGATTGCTGGAAGGTTCTTGAGGTATTGCGCTGCGCTTTGACATGCCTGCCTTTTGCTCGTCGCACATGGTTCTGGCACATTTTGTGCGCTTTGCTCGGCTGAAGATGCGCTGCTACTCTGTTGCGCCAGTTTTGTTATCGCCGCGTGTTCGTTCATGACTAACGGCATGTGCGCCGCCATTGTCGTAATCTTTACTGCTTCATTTGACGGACTTTCAGACCCCTTGATTGCTGACTTGCTGGTAACTGCTTGACACAGCAATGTAAAGGGTTTCCTATTGATGCCGTTGACGGGACCGGCTGCGTGTGTGCGCCGAGCTAGCATTGATGCCACTAGTGCCAACTTTATAATCAGCATTTTGTTTATTAACATTGCGGCTACGTTTACAGTCCGTTTTCTGTTTGTGTTGCGCTAAAGATATGCACAATTTCCCTACTTGTGTTTGTGGGTGTTATTCTTTTTTACTGGTTGTGGTCTCTGAGGCTGTTGTCTTGCTTCGTCTACTGGATGCTGATCGTATTTGTTTGCACAATGTGCTCATGGAAAAAAAGCCGTTTCCACACTGGTTGGTGCTAACGGAGGACTGCTGTTAGACAATTGTTCTCGTTGCTTAAGGTGCGTAGCCAGAAATTAAGTCAATATTTTGCCTTGGGCTCTTTATTGCTCTTTGAAATACCACAAAACAACCTTCTACCCATTTTCCCTATCACTCCTATTATATTTATGTTAAGCACTCTTAGCTCCTATACTTTCCGTTAATAACATTGTTGAAAAATCCTTACCATTGTCCATGATTCTCAGGAAATGTTTGGAAACTAAGTTAGTCGCTTCATTTTTCCACTGTTGAATGAAATCCCCTCACTTACAATTTACATTCATTGCTGTTATTCTCCTCATTTGTAGTTCGTATTTTTTTCGGTGTTAATCTTTTATTTAGCTACGCTTCATATATTGTTTCATTTTCTGTATTCTCTGTGTTTTTATATGCTCTTGTTGTCGTTGTGTGTGAAACGTCTGCTCGCATTATTTTTGTATGACGCCTCTTTTTCGCGTATAACCAATTGTTGATAGGTGATAGCTTGTTTTGTAATCCGAACCGGACGTTACCTCCATTTAAACACTTCTAGCTCTTCTTTATCGTCAGTCATCACATTTCCTCTCTATTCCCTTTATTAGGCAAACAACGCCCCATATTCACTCTATCAACTAGCACCGACTTCTAAACTTAATTCTTAAATTGTAGATCCGCTACCATGACGAAATACACAGCTGCTACCGCATCAGTTGTTGTATTTATTATTTTCGATTAACGTCCGGCGCTTTATCAACTCCTGTTCTTCTTTATGTATTATTTTCCTCTGTGTTACGTAGCATCGCGTACACTTGTGTCGTTCTAGATTTCCACTACTTTTTTTTCCTGACACTGTTTATGAACATAATGTGCAGAGTCTATTCGGTCTGTAGATTGTATACTGCACCCTTTCTCTCCCTTATATCCCTCCTTATCCTCTGCTTGTTTATTATGATGACAATCTTTATGCTTGTGTTTTCCACTGCTCATGTTACATCTTCATTTCTGTTTTTGTCTTTCTGCGTTTCCTTATATAATATTCTTTGTACTCTCTTTCACATACTTCCCCACTTACTCCCATTACACCATTGCCATTGTTTTTGGTGTTTCCGCATCTGCTGCCAATTGGTTATCATTACTGCTCTTATTATAATATTAGTA
>NW_027123391.1:1778-2062 GCF_001457755.1 Trypanosoma equiperdum | reverse complement strand
GTATATAAACACTCACAACAATCGTCCTATTATTCTTGCTACTCTTAATGTTACTGCTATAACCCAAAGCAATAACTAAGAATTGGAAGTAAAATTATGGAAAAAATATTACAGAATAGCGGTTTCTTTTAATACCTTATCAACGTCCAATTTCACACCCATAGGTCAATTCATACACATTTCTTAATTTTTATAATTCTCAAATTTTCACTAGTTTGCGGTTTTTCATGAAAAGTTTTAAAGCTAATTAAATTTTAGTAGTTGGAGCACATTCTCTCAAAATA
>NW_027123391.1:1092-1768 GCF_001457755.1 Trypanosoma equiperdum | reverse complement strand
TTTTCATGAAAAGTTTTAAAGCTAATTAAATTGTAGTAATTGGAACACATTCTCTTTAAATGAGAAATTTCATAAATTTGAGCAAAAATCCTTATATTCTTAAAATGCTTTCATACTTATATAAGCAACTGTCATCAGGGAGACTTTCTTATTGACGAGAAAACTGAAGTCTATGCACTTGTTTTCTTCCTATTTACAATTCTGTGCTTTTTTACAGGCGTCCTGTGTTGAATGGCTGCGCAAACCTCATCTTTTTTATCCCCGTCTTTCTTGTCTCCTGATTTGTCTTCTGTGCTTGTTTTCTTATCAGATTCTTTTTCCTCATACTTTGAGCCGGTTGCTGTTTCTTTGGGTTTGAGGAGTTCGGTTTTTCGCAAAACCGCGATCGCTGATCACACTTTAGAGCCTGCCACAATTTTAGACAGTTGCTCACTCCCCGTGTTCTCGCCGCTTGCATATTGGTATTCTGTTGTTGCCGCTCCCTTGATGTAAGTGCTTTCGAAAGATTCAGTATCCTTTCCAAAAACGTCGTTTAGTATGTTCTCTGTCTTCGTATTTGTTGCTTTCTTTCTCTCCGTACAACGTTGCTATAGCGTCTTTGATGTGCTGGTTACCAGCTAGGCTATCTAGTTTGATCGCACTTAGTGCTTGAATGGTTGTTGTCTCGTCTAACTCT
>NW_027123391.1:996-1082 GCF_001457755.1 Trypanosoma equiperdum | reverse complement strand
TAGCGTCTTTGATGTGCTGGTTACCAGCTAGGTTATCTAGTTTGATCGCACTTAGCGCTTGAAGTTGCGCTGATTGTTCTAGGCCC
>NW_027123391.1:335-939 GCF_001457755.1 Trypanosoma equiperdum | reverse complement strand
TTGGCTCCGGAGGTCTCACCGTCTGAGCACTTCAGGTTGTCGGTGTCTTACCCCCAGTTCTGTCCTGCGTTGTCGGCTTTTGTACATTTGAGTATTGGTTTGCCAAACAAAGCTAGAGATTTGAGCTTGTCGTCCTTTATTAAGCTTATTTTGGTGGTCTTTGCATCCGCTAGTGTTGTGCCTTCGTGCGTTATTTGTCCTTTGCCGTCTAGATCACAGTTTAGCGCCGCCGCCGGTGTTGGGTTTAAGTTCGAGCTGGATGTCTGGGGTTGCGCTTGGCCAACCGCTGACTGCGTCGATGTCATCTGAAATTTTGCCTGTGTTCAGTAGCATTTCTTGTGCCACAGCGCCAATTCTACGGTTGATTACTATTGCCGCCGTCGCGGCTGTCTGCTCTAAATTTGATAGCTTGGTTTACTGTGCTGCATTTTCCGCCTCGTCCATTGCGTGAAGCAGAGCAAATGCAATTCGCTTTTTGCCTGTTGCTTTTAGGCTCGTCGCGTCCGGTGTTTCGCCTGCCTTTGGTTCGCGCTGAGGGTTTGACGGGCGTCTACAGTTTTCCGCTGGATGTCTGCTAGCTTTTTTGTCAGATACTGCAGGAGCA
>NW_027123391.1:0-325 GCF_001457755.1 Trypanosoma equiperdum | reverse complement strand
AATTCGCTTTTTGCCTGTTGCTTTTAGGCTCGCTAACAGCCACTGTTTCGCCTGCCTTTGGTTTGCGCTGAGGGTTTGACGGGCGTCTACAGTTTTCCGCTAGTTGTCTGCTAGCTTTTTTGCTAGATACTGCAGGAGCCAACAAGGGGTGTTCAGCTTGTTTGAGGGGCTGCTGTCTTCTATCGTTGTTGCAAGTGCTGCCGTAACTACCACTATTGCCACGAGTAATAGCTTTTACGTTTGTCTAGTTCGATTCATCTGCTTGAATGTGTAACTTGTTAGTTTGATGCTGTATGCTTGCTTGTCTTAGCCACCCTGGCGATGC
>NW_027124849.1:4850-5508 GCF_001457755.1 Trypanosoma equiperdum | reverse complement strand
CGTTTCTTGTAGGGACAGCATCTGCCTCTAAATAAGAAAAGCAAGTAACCAGGCCAGCGAACGCTAGGCTATAAACGGGAATAACCACTCCGATACTACAAGCGATGACTCGAAGACTAGTTCCCTCAATGCTTATTTTTATAGCCCTCGTTTGCAGCGCTATGCAATGCGAGGCAGTCGGCCCAGACGAAAGCAAAAACGCAGCAGAGTTGACCGCTCTGTGTGATCTCATTAAACTAACGGAAGCAGATATGACTGCTCTAAGCGACGAGGAAATAGATACAAAAGACCTCACCATAATGGAGGCGTTAAACATGACACTAGCAGATCCTAACTGGAGCAAGCAATTCTCGGATGACGCTTCCAAACCAACTGATGAGCCGGTCCCCTGCAAAGGAAAAACGGCGACAGACCCATGCAAAAGGCACTGGAAAAAGTGGGAAGCTGCAAAAGTGAAAGCAAAAGACGACAAAATACGACCAAGCAAGCTGAAACTCGAAGAAGTCAAGTTAACTTCAAGCTACGGTAGATCAGCCGCGTTACAAGTTGCAAGCCTGCTGGAGGCGGCAGAGAACCTCAAAACAAACTGGGAGACCAACCACAAAGCACATGTAACTGGTCTTAAGGCAGCCGTAACCACCCTACTTAACAAGGCGGC
>NW_027124849.1:4260-4840 GCF_001457755.1 Trypanosoma equiperdum | reverse complement strand
GGACAAAATACGACCAAACAAGCTGAAACTCGAAGAAGCCAAGTTAACTTCGCCCTACGCGCGGGCAGCCTCGTTACAGGTTGCAAGCCTGCTGGAGGCAGCAGAGGAACTTAAAACAAGCTGGGAGAACAAACACAAAGCACATGTAAACGGTGTTAAAGCAGCCATAATCACCCTACTTAACAAAGCAGCGTATAACCTCGACCCCGTTCCGGCGCAAAGCAACCAGAAGTGCAACGTAAAAGTAGAAAGCAACCGGCAAACAACGTGCGCACTACCCAAAGCTGGGGAAGCGCTGTGCGGTGCGCTAGTCTGTATATGTGCCAAAGGGACAACTCAAAGCAAAGATATATGCGGCGACTCTTCAACGCCAGACCTCTCAGGCTGGAACTCAGGCGACGTGAAAACAGCATACAGAACTTACGAACCCATCTGCAAGAAATCAAACCAAGTAAAGCTAACAGCAGACGCGATAACGAGCAAACTAGCAGCACTAAAAAGCCTCTACAAGAACGGAGGCAGCGTTGGTGGAAGGGCTGTCATCCTAGGAACGAAAACAGACAACCACACCTGCAAAGAC
>NW_027124849.1:3944-4250 GCF_001457755.1 Trypanosoma equiperdum | reverse complement strand
GCAGCGATAGAAATAGGGTGGGAACAAAAGCTACAGCAAGCGGCGGACAAGCTTAACGCAGCAGAAAAAGCCAAGCCTCACCGACATACGACACAGCGTCAAATAACGTCAATGCGAAGGCAAGTGGAAGCAATATTCAAACAAGTTGTCATCGCACCAGCAGGTACGCTAACAGCACCATCCCAACCGGGCATAGCAGCAGCGCAGCCGAGCACACCGACGACGGATCCGAGACTATGCGAAACGTTCAACGGCAATGAAAGCGGTTGCACAGCCGCAGAGTGCAATTATGATAAAGTCAAGAGT
>NW_027124849.1:2582-3934 GCF_001457755.1 Trypanosoma equiperdum | reverse complement strand
GAAATGCAAAGGGAAACTAGAACCCGAATGCAACAAGGCCCCTGAATGCAAATGGGAGAATTATTATTGAAAGGACTACAGGTTTCTAGTAAAAATAAGAAATTTTCTCTTTTTTCTGCAGCTTTTGTGAGTATGGTAGCATTTTAAGGATTATAAGAAATTTTGCTTATTTTTATGAAAATTTTTAAAATTTTAATTTTTGAGAGAATTTTACATATTTTAACACCTTTTTGTAAAAATGTATAAATTTTTAAGAAACGAAAAAAATATATATAATATGTATTTTTCGAATCTAAGTAAAATGTAAATGATATGATATGAGTATAAAGTAATATTGTGATAGGGTATTACAAATGGGTGGTATTAAAATTTTGTTTATTTTGTTTATTATATGAAATTAAAAGAAATGTGGAGTAGTTTATGATAATGATAGAAGAGTGTTGCGAGTGTGTGTATACTAATATAATAAGACTTATTTGATGCCTAACTAGACTGCCGAAATAAAAGCACTTAATAGTAGAAAAGGGAAAAAAGAGTGAGTTAGTGAGTATTAGAGTGTCAGATGAAATATGTGAAGTTTATACACAAGCGTTAAGATGGGAATGATCATACAGGATATGATGGAGGCGGAGATCAGTTGGAACAGAGTTCCGTTTAGAGTCAAAATGTATTCGTTTGAAATAACACAAGGAAGAAACAAATGGAGAAGATGGCAATGTACATAATTTCTATTATGCTGCCACAAAATCTTCGTTGGATGCATTATATCAATGGAAGGAATTGCCGTAGACATACAAGAACCCAAAACGGAAAACTCAGCTGATAAGTGGGTGAAATTGGTCGAAAAGTGTGTCTCTCAGAAGAATCAAAAAAGTTAAAAGGCGAAGCATGTAAAATAGAAACTGATTTGTCCATACAACATCGAAAACAGTCATAAAATTAGCATCAAATTTACAAGTATTAGTAACAAGCGGAAGAATATCTAAAAATAGCGAAAAACAATCATCAATAAAACACCTATGAGTCACAAGATAGTGTAGAAACAGCGACTCTCAGTGGACCATTAAATCAGGCAAATACACAAAAGCAATAGGTGTAAAAGTTGTCGTTTTTTAGAGTGTATCTACGCAAAGGTGTGAAAAATACACATTAAATTGTAAAATTAGTAAAAAAAATAAATAAGTTGGCTTATTAGACTGTGGCAGCAAATACATCACGTACCCAAAATCACCATAGGATACACAATTCTAGTGAATATTTAGTTCCATTTTGCAGATTTTTATTTTACGAAAATTTTTTAAAAAACAAGACCTGGAAGCAGCTAAATGGCGACGCTAATACATAAAGTGTGG
>NW_027124849.1:1226-2572 GCF_001457755.1 Trypanosoma equiperdum | reverse complement strand
GGATACACAATTCTAGTGAATATTTAGTTCCAGTTTGCAGATTTTCATTTTACGAAAATTTTTTAAAAAACAAGATCTGAAAGCAGCTAAATGGCGACGCTAATACATAGAGTGTGTAAATCAAAGCAAATGAGCCGTGCTTTAAAAATTGAAGCATTTTCTCCGTACTCGGACGAAGCACCGGAAAGATAGCAACCATGGAGATTGCAGAACGCAGAAACTTTAGCACCTAGTAAAACAAGCACTTCCACGCAAACAATCGGAGCAAAACGACAACAACAGAACAAACCTAACCGGTGAATCGGCAAATTTACTGATATTTGGCTGTTACCCTCTCAGAAGTTAGTATCAGACTTTACGTATGATGAGCAAACTAATCATGGTCATTGATTAGTTTGCTAACAACTCAACAAAACTCGATGCAAAACACAACAACCACAGGTGCGAAAATAAAAAACTAGAGGTGTACAACACAGTGACTTTTCAATAGTTAAAACCACTTAAAAATTTTAAAAACACCAAAAATAATAATTTTATTATTTTTGTTTCAAAAGGGTACACACCTTCAGCGGAAACGAAAGCGAAGCCATAGCCGCTATAAAAGCCGCAACATCACAAACCCCAACCGTTACTGATCTCTATTTCCGTCTGTCCTACTTCAGGTTCAACAAAAGGCAACGCCGACTCCAGTAACCCCAGTAGCAGGGAATGCCGATAACTCATGCCGTCTTTGCAATGGCAGCCGCCATAATAACGGGCAATCAAGGAGCAGAAGCTGTCATTGGAACAGGCGCCAACCGGCGGGAGTTCGGTGCCATGTGCAATGTGCTACGGTGGACCTCAACGACATTCACTAACGAAGCAGCTGACTTGGACGACGACGGGATTTACAACAGCATAACTGAGATAAACTTGACCCTCGCGGAGCCATCGTGGAGCGCAACATTCATTCAAGAAGGACAGACAGACAAATGGCAGTTCACGCTACTACCTAAGGACGCATAAAATGCCGCTTTAAAAAAATGTGGGAACGCTGGGCACCAGCAATCCAGAGAGTAGGGAAAGAAGCTGACATACCACACAAGCTAAAAACGCTCAAAGCGGATGACTTCAAAGCAGACGAACTGCAAGTACGCAGGCAAACAGTAGGAAAAATAGCAAGGAGGGCCACAACCTTGCACGAAAAACTAGGGGTTCAAAACAGAAAAGAAAGGAAGGTAACTCCGGATAAAATAAAGAACGGAATGTCCACGGCCTTTATAGGAAAAAAAGACGGGAAGTTATGGGTGAACCTTGTAGAAGCCGAGGTGATCTTCACTGGAGGGAACACAAATGCCAACAGGGCA
>NW_027124849.1:727-1216 GCF_001457755.1 Trypanosoma equiperdum | reverse complement strand
TTAAAAAAATGTGGGAACGCTGGGCACCAGCAGTCCAGAGAGTAGGCAGCGAAGACAACGTAGCTCAAAAACTTAAAACGCTCAAAGCGGATGACTTCAAAGCCGACGAACTGCAAGCACGCAGGCGAACAGTAGGAAAAATAGCAAGGAGGGCCACAACCTTGCACGAAAAACTAGGGGTTCAAAACAGAAAAGAAAGGAAGGTAACTCCGGATAAAATAAAGAACGGAATATCCACGGCCTTTCTAATAAAAAGAGACGGTAAGTTAGGGATGGACCCTGTAGAAGCCGAGGTGATCCCCACTGGAGGGAACACAAATGCCAACAGGGCCACCGGCTGCAAAAACACCAACGTAGCCAATAACACAGGGAAAAATCTAGTGGCCGTAGCTCTTTGTGTATGTGCCAACAGGACAACGGGAAGTGCTGTGCAAGACACATGCTGGTCCGAAACGGCGGCGACTGTGGCATATCCGACAAGTGCGGGGA
>NW_027124849.1:0-717 GCF_001457755.1 Trypanosoma equiperdum | reverse complement strand
GCAAAAACACCAACGTAGCCAATAACACAGGGGAAAATCTAGTGACTGTAGCTCTTTGTGTATGTGCCAACAGGGCACCGGGGACAGCTATGCAGGACACATGCTGGTCCGAAACAGCGGAAGACGTGGTATATCCAACAAGCGCGGGGAGAGTTCCAACGAAGACACAAGACCTAATCAAAATGTGTGGTGGCCAGCAACCAAGCAAGCAGACAGAAGCGGCGGTAGAGCAAGCACTAACCGCAATACCATCGTCATTTACTGTCACAGCGACAGGCGCGTACATTGGAGAATTCCTTGCAACAGGTTGTAAAGGGGCACAAGACAGTAGTGTATGCTTCTGGTATAGCACGCTGAAACAACGAGAAAAACAGATTTGAACGTAATACCGTGGTACAAAGAGCTTGCAGACCTCGCCTCTGAACTCGCTTCAGATTAAGCTCTAGACTCAGCAGGTGACCCAATAGTAGCGGAATCAGCAGCGTTGAAGATCGAAGCACGAGTGAGTTCGAAGCAGTAAATTGCCATCAGAGACAAAAAACACCGTAGTAGCAGCAAAAAAGGATGCAGCAACTGCACCAGCGGCAGCGTCGACCAACCTGCAAGCCTCAGCGCAGACTGGAAAGAAAAATGATCGACGTGGACGAATGCAGCTATGGCTGCCAACACCAAAGGAGAGGCAGACAAAATAAAGAAATATCACGTACTAGACGCAGC
>NW_027123284.1:8318-8832 GCF_001457755.1 Trypanosoma equiperdum | reverse complement strand
AAAAAAAAAGGAAAAAAGACACATCATCCTTTCTTTTTCTTTTTCGTTTTCTTTTTGTTTTTCTTTTTTTCTTTTCTTCCTTTCCCTCTTTTCTTTTTCTGTGTCTCGTCCTGCTCATAACAGCTGTAACGGAACAATAATAATAAGAATAACAATAACATTAATAATAATAATAAAGAAGTGCTTGCGACACTACACACAAGCACACAAAGATGAATATATATATATAAAAGAAAGACAGCAACGATGACACGGTAAAAAAAAAAGGAAAAGAAAAGAAAAAAAAAGGAAAAAGGGATTTAAAGGAAAGGGAAAGGAAAAAAATGATGATAAGAAAGGGAGAAGAAAAACCAAAAGGATGGTAGAAGCCATAAAAATCGTTGTTGTTGTTGTTGTTGTTGTTGTTGTTGTTATTTTTAACCACATCAGTAAAGGGGTAAAACATTAACAACAGTAACAGTAATAATAGCAACGGAAAAAGATGAAAACGGAGGGGGAAAAAAAAAGTAGGAAG